>NW_024608871.1:0-87384 GCF_018296145.1 Oncorhynchus tshawytscha
TAATGACTGTAGATGGTAGACCAGGGTAATATAATGACAGTAGAGGGGATACCAGGGTAATATAATGACAGTAGAGGGTAGACCAGGGTAATATAATGACAGTAGATGGTAGACCAGGGTAATATAATGACAGTAGAAGGGAGACCAGGGGAGAGTAGGGTAATATAATGACAGTAGATGGTAGACCAGGGTAATATAATGACAGTAGATGGTAGACCAGGGTATTATAATGACAGTAGATGGTAGACCAGGGTAATATAATGACAGGAGATGGTAGACCAGTGTAATATAAACCAGGGTAATATAGACCAGGGTAATATAATGACAGTAGGTGGTAGACCAGGGTAATATAATCACAGTAGATGGTAGACGAGGGAAATAATAATGACATTAGATGGTAGACCAGGGTAATATAATGACAGTAAATGGTAGACCAGGGAAATATAATGACAGTAGATGGTAGACCAGGGCAATATAGTGACAGTAGATGGTAGACCAGGGTAATATAATGACAGTAGATGGCAGACCAGGATAATATAATGACAGTAGAGTTTAGACCAGGGTAATGTAATGACAGGATGGTAGACCAGGGTAATATAATGACAGTAGATGGTAGACCAGGGTAATATAATGACAGTAGAGTTTAGACCAGGGTAATATAATAACAGGGGATGGTAGATCAGGGTAATATAATGACAGTAGATGGTAGACCAGGGTAATATAATGACATTAGAGACCAGGGTAATATAATGACAGTAGAGGGTAGACCAGGGTAATATAATGACAGTAGATGGTAGACCAGGGTAATATAATGACAGTAGAGGGGAGACCAGGGTAATAGAATGACAGTAGAGGGGAGACCAGGGTAATATAATGACAGTAGATAGTAGACCAGGGTATTATAATGACAGTAGATGGCAGACCAGGGTAATATAATGACAGTAGATGGTAGACCAGGGTAATATAATGACAGTAGATGGCAGGCCAGGGTAATATAATGACAGTATATGGTAGACCAGGGTAATATAATGACAGTGGATGGTAGACCAGGGTAATATAATGACACTAGAGGGGAGACCAGGGTAATATAATGACAGTAGATGGTAGACCAGGGTAATATAATGACCGGGGATGGTAGACCAGGGTAATATAATGACAGTAGTTATTACTACTGACAATTATTATATTACCCTCTACTGTCATTATATTACCATGGTCGACCATCTACTGTCATTATATTACCCTGGTCTACCATCTACTGTCATTATATTACTCTGGTCTACCATCTACTGTGATTATATTACCCTGGTCTACCATCTACTGTCATTATATTAACCTGGTCTACCATCTACTGTCATTATATTACCCTGGTCTACCATCTACTGTCATTATATTACCCTGTTCTACTGTCTACTGTCATGGTATTACACTGGTCTACCATCTACTGTCACTATATTACCCTGGTCTACCATCTACTGTCATAATATTACCCTGGTCTACCCTCTCCTGTCATCATATTACCCTGGTCTACCATCTACTGTCACTATATTACCATGGTCTTCCATCTACTGTCATTATATTACCCTGGTCTACCCTCTACTGTCATTATATTACCCTGGTCTACCATCTACTGTCACTATATTACCCTGGTCTACCATCTACTGTCATATATACCCTGTCTACCATCTACTGTCATTATATTACCATGGTCTACCATCTACTGTCATTATATTACCCTGGTCTACCATCTACTGTCATTATATTACCCTGGTCTACCATCTACTGTCATTATATTACCCTGGTCTACCATCTACTGTCATTATATTAACCTGTTCTACCATCTACTGTCATTATATTATCCTGGTCTACCATCTACTGTCATTATATTACCCTGGTCTACCATCTACTGTCATTGTATTACACTGGCATTATATTACCCTGGTCTACCATCTACTGTCATTATATTACCCTGGCCTACCCTCTACTGTCATTATATTACCTGGTCTACCATCTACTGTCATTATATTACCTGGTCTACCATCTACTGTCATTATATTACCCTGGTCTACCATCTACTGTCATTATATTACCCTGGTCTACCATCTACTGTCATTATATTACCCTGGTCTACCATCTACTGTCATTATATTACCCTGGTCTACCATCTACTGTCATTATATTACCCTGGTCTACCATCTACTGTCATTATATTACCCTGGTCTACCATCTACTGTCATTATATTACCCTGTTCTACCATCTACTGTCATTGTATTACACTGGTCTACCATCTACTGTCACTATATTACCCTGGTCTAAACTCTACTGCCATTATATTACCCTGGTCTACCATCTACTGTCACTAGATTACACTGGTCTACCCTCTACTGACATTATATTACCCTGGTATACCATCTACTGTCATTATATTAACCTGGTCTACCATCTACTATCATGATATTACCCTGGTCTACCATCTACTGTCATTATATTAACCTGGTCTACCATCTACTGTCATTATATTACCATGGTCTACCATCTACTGTCATTATATTACCCTGGTCTACCATCTACTGTCATTATATTACCCTGGTCTACCATCTACTGTTATTATATTACCCTCTACTGTCATTATATTACCATGGTCGACCATCTACTGTCATTATATTACCCTGGTCTACCATCTACTGTCATTATATTACTCTGGTCTACCATCTACTGTGATTATATTACCCTGGTCTACCATTTACTGTCATTATATTAAACTGGTCTACCATCTGCTGTCATTATATTACCCTGTTCTACCATCTACTGTCATTATATTACCCTGGTCTACCATCTACTGTCATTGTATTACCTTGGTATACCATCTACTGTCATTATATTAACCTGGTCTACCATCTACTATCATGATATTACCCTGGTCTACCATCTACTGTCATTATATTAACCTGGTCTACCATCTACTGTCACTATATTACCCTTGTCTAAATCTACTGTCATTATATTACCCTGGTCTACCATCTACTGTCATTATATTACCCTGGTCTACCATCTACTGTCATTATATTAACCTGGTCTACCATCTACTGTCATTATATTACCCTGGTCTACCATCTACTGTCATTATATTACCCTGGTCTACCATCTACTGTCATTATATTACCCTGGTCTACCATCTACTGTCATTATATTACCCTGGTCTACCATCTACTGTCATTATATTACCCTGGTCTACTGTCATTATATTACCCTGGTCTACCATCTACTGTCATTATATTACCCTGGTCTACCATCTACTGTCATTATATTACTGGTCTACCATCTACTGTCTACCATCTACTGTCATTATATTACCCTGGTCTACCATCTACTGTCATTATATATTACCCTCTACTGTCATTATATTACCCTGGTCTACCATCTACTGTCATTATATTACCCTGGTCAACCATCTACTGTCATTATATTACCCTGGTCTACCCTCTACTGTCACTATATTACCATGGTCTTCCATCTACTGTCATAATATTACCCTGGTATACCATCTACTGTCATTATATTACCCTGGTCTACCATCTACTGTCACTATATTACCCTGGTCTACCATCTACTGTCATTATATTACCCTCTACTGTCATTATATTACCCTGGTCTACCATCTACTGTCATTATATTACCCTGGTCTACCATCTACTGTCATTATATTACCCTGGTCTACCATCTACTGTCATTATATTACCCTGGTCTACCATCTACTGTCATTATATTACCTGGTCTACCATCTACTGGTCATTCATATATTACCCTGGTCTACCATCTACTGTCATTATATTACCTGGTCTACCATCTACTGTCATTATATTACCCTGGTCTACCATCTACTGTCATTATATTACCCTGGTCTACCATCTACTGTCATTATATTACCTGGTCTACCATCTACTGTCATTATATTACCCTGGTCTACCATCTACTGTCATTATATTACCTGGTCTACTGTCATCTACTGTCATTATATTACCCTGGTCTACCATCTACTGTCATTATATTACCCTGGTCTACCATCTACTGTCATTATATTACCCTGGTCTACCATCTACTGTCATTATATTACCCTGGTCTACCATCTACTGTCATTATATTACCCTGGTCTACCATCTACTGTCATTATATTACCCTGGTCTACCATCTACTGTCATTATATTACTGGTCTACCATCTACTGTCATTATATTACCCTGGTCTACCATCTACTGTCATTATATTACCCTGTCTACCATCTACTGTCATTATATTACCCTGGTCTACCATCTACTGTCATTATATTACCTGGTCTACCATCTACTGTCATTATATTACCTGATCACCTGGTCTACCATCTACTGTCATTATATTGACCTGATCTACCATCTACTGTCACCTGGTCTACCATCATTATATTATTACCTGGTCTACCATCTACTGTCATTATATTACCCTGGTCTACCATCTACTGTCATTATATTACCCTGGTCTACCATCTACTGTCATTATATTACCCTGGTCTACCATCTACTGTCATTATATTACACTGGTCTACCATCTACTGTCATTATATTACCCTGGTCTACCATCTACTGTCATTATATTACCCTGGTCTACCATCTACTGTCATTATATTACCCTGGTCTACCATCTACTGTCATTATATTACCCTGGTCTACCATCTACTGTCATTATATTACCCTGGTCTACCATCTACTGTCATTATATTACCCTGGTCTACCATCTACTGTCATTATATTACCATCTACTGTCATTATATTACCCTGGTCTACCATCTACTGTCATTATATTACCCTGGTCTACCATCTACTGTCATTATATTACCCTGGTCTACCATCTACTGTCATTATATTACCCTGGTCTACCATCTACTGTCATTATATTACCCTGGTCTACCATCTACTGTCATTATATTACTGTCCCTGGTCTACCATCTACTGTCATTATATTACCCTGGTCTGGTACCATCTACTGTCATTATATTACCCTGGTCTACCATCTACTGTCATTATATTACCCTGGTCTACCATCTACTGTCATTATATTACCCTGGTCTACCATCTACTGTCATTATATTACCCTGGTCTACCATCTACTGTCATTATATTACCCTGGTCTACCATCTACTGTCATTATATTACCCTGGTCTACCATCTACTGTCATTATATTACCCTGGTCTACCATCTACTGTCATTATATTACCCTGGTCTACCATCTACTGTCATTATATTACCTGGTCTACCATCTACTGTCATTATATTACCCTGGTCTACCATCTACTGTCATTATATTACCCTGGTCTACCATCTACTGTCATTATATTACCCTGGTCTACCATCTACTGTCATTATATTAACCTGGTCTACCATCTACTGTCATTATATTACCTGGTCTACCATCTACTGTCATTATATTACCCTGGTCTACCATCTACTGTCATTATATTACCCTGGTCTACCATCTACTGTCATTATATTACCCTGGTCTACCATCTACTGTCATTATATTACCCTGGTCTACCATCTACTGTCATTATATTACCCTGGTCTACCATCTACTGTCATTATATTCACCTGGTCTACCATCTACTGTCATTATATTGACCTGGTCTACCATCTACTGTCATTATATTACCTGGTCTACCATCTACTGTCATTATATTACCCTGGTCTACCATCTACTGTCATTATATTACCCTGGTCTACCATCTACTGTCATTATATTACCCTGGTCTACCATCTACTGTACTGTCATTATATTACCATCTACTGTCTACCATCTACTGTCATTATATTACCCTGGTCTACCATCTACTGTCATTATATTACCCTGGTCTACCATCTACTGTCATTATATTACCCTGGTCTACCATCTACTGTCATTATATTACCCTGGTCTACCATCTACTGTCATTATATATTACCCTGGTCATTACCATCTACTGTCATTATATTACCCTGGTCTACCATCTACTGTCATTATATTACCCTGGTCTACCATCTACTGTCATTATATTACCCTGGTCTACCATCTACTGTCATTATATTACCCTGGTCTACCATCTACTGTCATTATATTACCCTGGTCTGTCATCTACTGTCATTATATTACCCTGGTCTACCATCTACTGTCATTATATTACCCTGGTCTACCATCTACTGTCATTATATTACCCTGGTCTACCATCTACTGTCATTATATTACCCTGGTCTACCATCTACTGTCATTATATTACCCTGGTCTACCATCTACTGTCATTATATTACCCTGGTCTACCATCTACTGTCATTATATTACCCTGGTCTACCATCTACTGTCATTATATTACCTGGTCTTCCATCTACTGTCATTATATTACCCTGGTCTACCATCTACTGTCATTATATTACCCTGGTCTACCATCTACTGTCATTATATTACCCTGGTCTACCATCTACTGTCATTATATTACCCTGGTCTACTGTCATTATATTACCTGGTCTACCATCTACTGTCATTATATTACCCTGGTCTACCATCTACTGTCATTATATTACCCTGGTCTACCATCTACTGTCATTATATTACCCTGGTCTACCATCTACTGTCATTATATTACCTGGTCTACCATCTACTGTCATTATATTACCCTGGTCTACCATCTACTGTCATTATATTACCCTGGTCTACCATCTACTGTCATTATATTACCCTGGTCTACCATCTACTGTCATTATATTACCCTGGTCTACCATCTACTGTCATTATATTACCCTGGTCTACCATCTACTGTCATTATATTACCCTGGTCTACCATCTACTGTCATTATATTACCTGGTCTACCATCTACTGTCATTATATTACCCTGGTCTACTGTCATTATATTACCCTGTCATTCTATTACCCTGGTCTACCATCTACTGTCATTATATTACCCTGGTCTACCATCTACTGTCATTATATTACCTGGTCTACCATCTACTGTCATTATATTACCCTGGTCTACCATCTACTGTCATTATATTACCCTGGTCTACCATCTACTGTCATTATATTACCCTGGTCTACCATCTACTGTCATTATATTACCCTGGTCTACCATCTACTGTCATTATATTACCCTGGTCTACCATCTACTGTCATTATATTACCCTGGTCTACCATCTACTGTCATTATATTACCCTGGTCTACCATCTACTGTCATTATATTACCCTGGTCTACCATCTACTGTCATTATATTACCCTGGTCTACCATCTACTGTCATTATATTACCCTGGTCTACCATCTACTGTCATTATATTACCCTGGTCTACCATCTACTGTCATTATATTACCTGGTCTACCATCTACTGTCATTATATTACCCTGGTCTACCATCTACTGTCATTATATTACCCTGGTCTACCATCTACTGTCATTATATTACCCTGGTCTACCATCTACTGTCATTATATTACCCTGGTCTACCATCTACTGTCATTATATTACCCTGGTCTACCATCTACTGTCATTATATTACCCTGGTCTACCATCTACTGTCATTATATTACCATCTACTGTCCTGGTCTACCATCTACTGTCATTATATTACCTGGTCTACCATCTACTGTCATTATATTACCCTGGTCTACCATCTACTGTCATTATATTACCCTGGTCTACCATCTACTGTCATTATATTACCCTGGTCTACCATCTACTGTCATATATATTACCACCCTGGTCTACCATCTACTGTCATTATATTACCCTGGTCTACCATCTACTGTCATTATATTACCCTGGTCTACCATCTACTGTCATTATATTACCCTGGTCTACCATCTACTGTCATTATTATTACCCTCTACTGTCATTATATTACCTGGTCTACCATCTACTGTCATTATATTACCCTGGTCTACCATCTACTGTCATTATATTACTGTCTGGTCTACCATCTACTGTCATTATATTACCCTGGTCTACCATCTACTGTCATTATATTAACCTGGTCTACCATCTACTGTCATTATATTACCCTGGTCTACCATCTACTGTCATTATATTACCCTGGTCTACCATCTACTGTCATTATATTACCTGGTCTACCATCTACTGTCATTATATTACCCTGGTCTACCATCTACTGTCATTATATTACCCTGGTCTACCATCTACTGTCATTATATTACCCTGGTCTACCATCTACTGTCATTATATTACCCTGGTCTACCATCTACTGTCATTATATTACCCTGGTCTACCATCTACTGTCATTATATTACCCTGGTCTACCATCTACTGTCATTATATTACCCTGGTCTACCATCTACTGTCATTATATTACCCTGGTCTACCATCTACTGTCATTATATTATCTACCCTCTACTGTCATTATATTACCCTGGTCTACCATCTACTGTCATTATATTACCCTGGTCTACCATCTACTGTCATTATATTACCCTGGTCTACCATCTACTGTCATTATATTACCCTGGTCTTCCATCTACTGTCATATATATTACCATCTACTGTCATTATATTACCCTGGTCTACCATCTACTGTCATTATATTACACTGGTCTACCATCTACTGTCATTATATTACCCTGGTCTACCATCTACTGTCATTATATTACCCTGGTCTACCATCTACTGTCATTATATTACCCTGGTCTACCATCTACTGTCATTATATTACCCTGGTCTACCATCTACTGTCATTATATTACCCTGGTCTACCATCTACTGTCATTATATTACACTGTTCTACCATCTACTGTCATTATATTACCCTGGTCTACCATCTACTGTCATTATATTACCCTGGTCTACCATCTACTGTCATTATATTAAACTGGTCTACCATCTGCTGTCATTATATTACCCTGGTCTACCATCTACTGTCATTATATTACCTGGTCTACCATCTACTGTCATTATATTACCCTGGTCTACCATCTACTGTCATTATATTACCATCTACTTATATCTACCCTGGTCTCTACTGTCATTGTATTACACTGGTCTACCATCTACTGTCATTATATTACCCTGTCTAAACTCTACTGTCATTATATTACCCTGGTCTACCATCTACTGTCACTAGATTACACTGGTCTACCCTCTACTGTCATTATATTACCCTGGTCTACCATCTACTGTCATTATATTACCCTGGTCTACCATCTACTGTCATTATATTACCCTGGTCTACCATC
This sequence comes from Oncorhynchus tshawytscha, assembly GCF_018296145.1. Lineage (NCBI taxonomy): Eukaryota > Metazoa > Chordata > Actinopteri > Salmoniformes > Salmonidae > Oncorhynchus > Oncorhynchus tshawytscha. Next base: position 9,236 of record NW_024608871.1, read on the forward strand.
TACTGTCATTATATTACCCTGGTCTACCATCTACTGTCATTATATTACCCTGGTCTACCATCTACTGTCATTATATTACCCTGGTCTACCCTCTACTGTCATTATATTACCCTGGTCTACCCTCTACTGTCATTATATTACCCTGGTCCACCATCTACTGTCATTATATTACCCTGGTCTACCATCTACTGTCATTATATTACACTGGTCTACCATCTACTGTCATTATATTACCCTGGTCTACCATCTACTGTCATTATATTACCCTGGTCTACCATCTACTGTCATTATATTAACCTGGTCTACCATCTACTGTCATTATATTACCCTGGTCTACCATCTACTGTCATTATATTAACCTGGTCTACCATCTACTGTCATTATATTACCCTGGTCTACCATCTACTGTCATTATATTACCCTGTTCTACCATCTACTGTCATTATATTACACTGGTCTACCATCTACTGTCACTATATTACCCTGGTCTAAACTCTACTGCCATTATATTACCCTGGTCTACCATCTACTGTCACTAGATTACACTGGTCTGGTACTGACATTATATTCTGGTACTACCATCTACTGTCATTATATTACCCTGGTATACCATCTACTGTCATTATATTACCTGGTCTACCATCTACTGTCATTATATTACCCTGGTCTACCATCTACTGTCATTATATTACCTGGTCTACCATCTACTGTCATTATATTACCCTGGTCTACCATCTACTGTCATTATATTACCCTGGTCTACCATCTACTGTCATTATATTACCCTGGTCTACCATCTACTGTTATTATATTATCTACTGTCATTATACCTCTACTGTCATTATATTACCTGGTACCATCTACTGTCATTATATTACCCTGGTGGTCTACCATCTACTGTCATTATATTACCTGGTCTACCATCTACTGTCATTATATTACCCTGGTCTACCATCTACTGTCATTATATTAACCTGGTCTACCATCTACTGTCATTATATTACCCTGGTCTACCATCTACTGTCATTATATTACCCTGGTCTACCATCTACTGTCATTATATTACCCTGGTCTACCATCTACTGTCATTATATTACCCTGGTCTACCATCTACTGTCATTATATTACCCTGGTCTACCATCTACTGTCATTATATTACCCTGGTCTACCATCTACTGTCATATATTACCCTGGTCTACCATCTACTGTCATTATATTACCCTGGTCTACCATCTACTGTCATTATATTACCCTGGTCTACCATCTACTGTCATTATATTACCCTGGTCTACCATCTACTGTCATTATATTACCCTGGTCTACCATCTACTGTCATTATATTACCTGGTCTACCATCTACTGTCATTATATTACCCTGGTCTACCATCTACTGTCATTATATTACCCTGGTCTACCATCTACTGTCATTATATTACCCTGGTCTACCATCTACTGTCATTATATTACACCTTACCACTGTCATTATATTACACTGGTCTACCATCTACTGTCATTATATTACCCTGGTCTACCATCTACTGTCATTATATTACCCTGGTCTACCATCTACTGTCATTATATTACCCTGGTCTACCATCTACTGTCATTATATTACCCTGGTCTACCATCTACTGTCATTATATTACCCTGGTCTACCATCTACCATCTACTGTCATTATATTACCCTGGTCTACCATCTACTGTCATTATATTACCCTGGTCTACCATCTACTGTCATTATATTACCCTGGTCTACCATCTACTGTCATTATATTACCCTGGTCTACCATCTACTGTCATTATATTACCCTGGTCTACCATCTACTGTCATTATATTACTGTCATTGGTCTACCATCTACTGTCATTATATTACCCTGGTCTACCATCTACTGTCATTATATTACCCTGGTCTACCATCTACTGTCATTATATTACCCTGGTCTACCATCTACTGTCATTATATTAAACTGGTCTACCATCTACTGTCTATATTACCCTGTCATTATTATCTACCATCTACTGTCATTATATTACCCTGGTCTACCATCTACTGTCATTATATTACCCTGGTCTACCATCTACTGTCATTATATTACCCTGGTCTACCATCTACTGTCATTATATTACCCTGGTCTACCATCTACTGTCATTATATTACCCTGGTCTACCATCTACTGTCATTATATTACCCTGGTCTACCATCTACTGTCATTATATTACCCTGGTCTACCATCTACTGTCATTATATTACCCTGGTCTACCATCTACTGTCATTATATTACCCTGGTCTACCATCTACTGTCATTATATTACCCTGGTCTACCATCTACTGTCATTATATTACCCTGGTCCATCTACTGTCATTATATTACCCTGGTCTACCATCTACTGTCATTATATTACCCTGGTCCCATCTACTGTCATTATATTACCCTGGTCTACCATCTACTGTCATTATATTACCCTGGTCAACCATCTACTGTCATTATATTACCCTGGTCACCCTCTACTGTCATTATATTACCATGGTCTTCCATCTACTGTCATAATATTACCCTGGTCTACCATCTACTGTCATTATATTACCCTGGTCTACCATCTACTGTCATTATATTACCCTGGTCTACCATCTACTGTCCCTGGTCTACCATCTACTGTCATTATATTACCCTGGTCTACCATCTACTGTCATTATATTACCCTGGTCTACCATCTACTGTCATTATATTACCCTGGTCTACCATCTACTGTCATTATATTACCCTGGTCTACCATCTACTGTCATTATATTACCCTGGTCTACCATCTACTGTCATTATATTAACCTGGTCTACCATCTACTGTCATTATATTACCCTGGTCTACCATCTACTGTCATTATATTAACCTGGTCTACCATCTACTGTCATTATATTACCCTGGTCTACCATCTACTGTCATTATATTACCCTGTTCTACCATCTACTGTCATTGTATTACACTGGTCTACCATCTACTGTCACTATATTACCCTGGTCTAAACTCTACTGTCATTATATTACCCTGGTCTACCATCTACTGTCATTATATTACCCTGGTCTACCATCTACTGTCATTATATTACCCTGGTCTACCATCTACTGTCATTATATTACCCTGGTCTACCATCTACTGTCATTATATTACCCTGGTCTACCATCTACTGTCATTATATTAACCTGGTCTACCATCTACTGTCATTATATTACCTGGTCTACCATCTACTGTCATTATATTACCCTGGTCTACCATCTACTGTCATTATATTACCCTGGTCTACCATCTACTGTCATTATATTACCCTGGTCTACCATCTACTGTCATTATATTACCCTGGTACCATCTACTGTCATTATATTACCCTGGTCTACCATCTACTGTCATTATATTACATCTGGTCTACCATCTACTGTCATTATATTACCCTGGTCTACCATCTACTGTCATTATATTCTACCTGGTCTACCATCTACTGTCATTATATTACCCTGGTCTACCATCTACTGTCATTATATTACCCTGTTCTACCATCTACTGTCATTATATTACCCTGGTCTACATCTATCTACTGTCATTATATTACCCTGGTCTACCATCTACTGTCATTATATTACCCTGGTCTACCATCTACTGTCATTATATTACCCTGGTCTACCATCTACTGTCATTATATTACCCTGGTCTACCATCTACTGTCATTATATTACCCTGGTCTACCATCTACTGTCATTATATTACCCTGGTCTACCATCTACTGTCATTATATTACCCTGGTCTACCATCTACTGTCATATATTACCCTGGTCTACCATCTACTGTCATTATATTACCCTGGTCTACCATCTACTGTCATTATATTACCCTGGTCTACCATCTACTGTCATTATATTACCCTGGTCTACCATCTACTGTCATTATATTACCCTGGTCTACCATCTACTGTCATTATATTACCCTGGTCTACCATCTACTGTCATTATATTACACTGGTCTACCATCTACTGTCATTATATTACCCTGGTCTACCATCTACTGTCATTATATTACCCTGGTCTACCATCTACTGTCTATTCACTACCATCTATTATTACCCTGGTCTACCATCTACTGTCATTATATTACCCTGGTCTACCATCTACTGTCATTATATTAACCTGGTCTACCATCTACTGTCATTATATTACCCTGGTCTACCATCTACTGTCATTATATTACCCTGGTCTACCATCTACTGTCATTATATTACCCTGGTCTACCATCTACTGTCATTATATTACCATCTACTGTCATTATATTACCCTGGTCTACCATCTACTGTCATTATATTACCCTGGTCTACCATCTACTGTCATTATATTACCCTGGTCTACCATCTACTGTCATTATATTACCTGGTCTACCATCTACTGTCATTATATTACCCTGGTCTACCATCTACTGTCATTATATTAACCCTGGTCTACCATCTACTGTCATTATATTACCCTGGTCTACCATCTACTGTCATTATATTACCCTGGTCTACCATCTACTGTCATTATATTACCCTGGTCTACCATCTACTGTCATTATATTACCCTGGTCTACCATCTACTGTCATTATATTACCTGGTCTACCATCTACTGTCATTATATTACCCTGGTCTACCATCTACTGTCATTATATTACCCTGGTCTACCATCTACTGTCATTATATTACCCTGGTCTACCATCTACTGTCATTATATTACCCTGGTCTACCATCTACTGTCATTATATTACCCTGGTCTACCATCTACTGTCATTATATTACCCTGGTCTACCATCTACTGTCATTATATTACCCTGGTCTACCATCTACTGTCATTATTACCCTGGTCTACCATCTACTGTCATTATATTACCCTGGTCTACCATCTACTGTCATTATATTACCCTGGTCTACCATCTACTGTCATTATATTACCCTGGTCTACCATCTACTGTCATTATATTACCTGGTCTACCATCTACTGTCATTATATTACCCTGGTCACCATCTACTGTCATTATATTACCCTGGTCTACCATCTACTGTCATTATATTACCCTGGTCTACCATCTACTGTCATTATATTATCTACTGTCATTATATTACCCTGGTCTACCATCTACTGTGTCATTATATTACACTGGTCTACCATCTACTGTCATTATATTACCCTGGTCTACCATCTACTGTCATTATATTACCCTGGTCTACCATCTACTGTCATTATATTACCCTGGTCTACCATCTACTGTCATTATATTACCCTGGTCTACCATCTACTGTCATTATATTACCCTGGTCTACCATCTACTGTCATTATATTACCTGGTCTACCATCTACTGTCATTATATTACCCTGGTCTACCATCTACTGTCATTATATTACCCTGTTCTACCATCTACTGTCATTATATTACACTGGTCTACCATCTACTGTCATTATATTACCCTGGTCTACCATCTACTGTCATTATATTACCCTGGTCTACCATCTACTGTCATTATATTACACTGGTCTACCATCTACTGTCATTATATTACCCTGGTCTACCATCTACTGTCATTATATTACCCTGGTCTACCATCTACTGTCATTATATTAACCTGGTCTACCATCTACTGTCATTATATTACCCTGGTCTACCATCTACTGTCATTATATTACCCTGTCTACCATCTACTGTCATTATATTACCCTGGTCTACCATCTACTGTCATTATATTACCCTTACCATCTACTGTCATTATATTACCCTGGTCTACCATACTGTCATTATATTACCCTGGTCTACCATCTACTGTCATTATATTACCCTGGTCTACCATCTACTGTCATTATATTACCCTGGTCTACCATCTACTGTCATTATATTACCCTGGTCTACCATCTACTGTCATTATATTACCCTGGTCTACCATCTACTGTCATTATATTACCCTGGTCTACCATCTACTGTCATTATATTACCCTGGTCTACCATCTACTGTCATTATATTACCCTGGTCTACCATCTACTGTCATTATATTACCCTGGTCTACCATCTACTGTCACTATATTACCATGGTCTTCCATCTACTGTCATTATATTACCCTGGTCTACCATCTACTGTCATTATATTACCCTGGTCTACCATCTACTGTCACTATATTACCCTGGTCTACCATCTACTGTCATTATATTACCCTCTACTGTCATATATTACCCTGGTCTACCATCTACTGTCATTATATTACCCTGGTCTACCATCTACTGTCATTATATTACACTGGTCTACCATCTACTGTCATTATATTACCCTGGTCTACCATCTACTGTCATTATATTACCCTGGTCTACCATCTACTGTCATTATATTACCTGGTCTACCATCTACTGTCATTATATTACCCTGGTCTACCATCTACTGTCATTATATTACCTGGTCTACCATCTACTGTCATTATATTACCCTGGTCTACCATCTACTGTCATTATATTACCCTGGTCTACCATCTACTGTCATTATATTACCCTGGTCTACCATCTACTGTCATTATATTACCCTGGTCTACCATCTACTGTCATTATATTACCCTGGTCTACCATCTACTGTCATTATATTACCCTGGTCTACCCTCTACTGTCATTATATTACCCTGGTCTACCATCTACTGTCATTATATTACCCTGGTCTACCATCTACTGTCATTATATTACCCTGGTCTACCCTCTACTGTCATTATATTACCTGGTCTTCCATCTACTGTCATTATATTACCCCATCTACTGTCATTATATTACCCTGGTCTACCATCTACTGTCATTATATTACCCTGGTCTACCATCTACTGTCATTATATTACCCTGGTCTACCATCTACTGTCATTATATTACCCTGGTCTACCATCTACTGTCATTATATTACCCTGGTCTACCATCTACTGTCATTATATTACCCTGGTCTACCATCTACTGTCATTATATTACCCTGGTCTACCATCTACTGTCATTATATTACCCTGGTCTACCATCTACTGTCATTATATTACCCTGGTCTACCATCTACTGTCATTATATTACCTGGTCTACCATCTACTGTCATTATATTACCCTGGTCTACCATCTACTGTCATTATATTACCCTGGTCTACCATCTACTGTCATTATATTACCCTGGTCTACCATCTACTGTCATTATATTACCCTGGTCTACCATCTACTGTCATTATATTACCATCTGGTCTACCATCTACTGTCATTATATTACCCTGGTCTACCATCTACTGTCATTATATTACCCTGGTCTACCATCTACTGTCATTATATTACCTGGTCTACCATCTACTGTCATTATATTACCCTGGTCTACCATCTACTGTCATTATATTACCCTGGTCTACCATCTACTGTCATTATATTACCCTGGTCTACCATCTACTGTCATTATATTACCCTGGTCTACCATCTACTGTCATTATATTACCCTGGTCTACCATCTACTGTCATTATATTACCCTGGTCTACCATCTACTGTCATTATATTACCCTGGTCTACCATCTACTGTCATTATATTACCCTGGTCTACCATCTACTGTCATTATATTACCCTGGTCTACCATCTACTGTCATTATATTACCCTGGTCTACCATCTACTGTCATTATATTACCCTGGTCTACCATCTACTGTCATTATATTACCCTGGTCTACCATCTACTGTCATTATATTACCCTGGTCTACCATCTACTGTCATTATATTACCCTGGTCTACCATCTACTGTCATTATATTAACCTGGTCTACCATCTACTGTCATTATATTACCCTGGTCTACCATCTACTGTCATTATATTACCCTGGTCTACCATCTACTGTCTTATATATTACCCTGGTCTACCATCTACTGTCATTATATTACTGGTCTACCATCTACTGTCATTATATTACCCTGGTCTACCATCTACTGTCATTATATTACCCTGGTCTACCATCTACTGTCATTATATTACCTGGTCTACCATCTACTGTCATTATATTACCCTGGTCTACCATCTACTGTCATTATATTACCCTGGTCTACCATCTACTGTCATTATATTACCCTGGTCTACCATCTACTGTCATTATATTACCCTGGTCTACCATCTACTGTCATTATATTACCCTGGTCTACCATCTACTGTCATTATATTACCCTGGTCTACCATCTACTGTCATTATATTACCCTGGTCTACCATCTACTGTCATTATATTACCCTGGTCTACCATCTACTGTCATTATATTACCCTGGTCTACCATCTACTGTCATTATATTACCCTGGTCTACCATCTACTGTCATTATATTACCCTGGTCTACCATCTACTGTCATTATATTACCCTGGTCTACCATCTACTGTCATATATTACCTGGTCTACCATCTACTGTCATTATATTACCCTGGTCTACCATCTACTGTCATTATATTACCCTGGTCTACCATCTACTGTCATTATATTACCCTGGTCTACCATCTACTGTCATTATATTACCTGGTCTACCATCTACTGTCATTATATTACCCTGGTCTACCATCTACTGTCATTATATTACCCTGGTCTACCATCTACTGTCATTATATTACCCTGGTCTACCATCTACTGTCATTATATTACCCTGGTCTACCATCTACTGTCATTATATTACCCTGGTCTACCATCTACTGTCATTATATTACCCTGGTCTACCATCTACTGTCATTATATTACCCTGGTCTACCATCTACTGTCATTATATTACCCTGGTCTACCATCTACTGTCATTATATTACCCTGGTCTACCATCTACTGTCATTATATTCCTGGTCTATCTACTGTCATTATATTACCCTGGTCTACCATCTACTGTCATTATATTACCCTGGTCTACTGTCCATCTACTGTCATTATATTACCCTGGTCTACCATCTACTGTCATTATATTACCCTGGTCTACCATCTACTGTCATTATATTACCCTGGTCTACCATCTACTGTCATTATATTAACCTGGTCTACCATCTACTGTCATTATATTACCCTGGTCTACCATCTACTGTCATTATATTACCCTGGTCTACCATCTACTGTCATTATATTACCCTGGTCTACCATCTACTGTCATTATATTACCCTGGTCTACCATCTACTGTCATTATATTACCCTGGTCTACCATCTACTGTCATTATATTACCCTGGTCTACCATCTACTGTCATTATATTACCCTGGTCTACCATCTACTGTCATTATATTACCCTGGTCTACCATCTACTGTCATTATATTACCCTGGTCTACCATCTACTGTCATTATATTACCCTGGTCTATCTACTGTCATTATATTATCTACTGTCATTATATTACCCTGGTCTACCATCTACTGTCATTATATTACCCTGGTCTACCATCTACTGTCATTATATTACCCTGGTCTACCATCTACTGTGTTATATTACCATGGTCTTCCATCTACTGTCATATATTACCCTGGTCTACCATCTACTGTCATTATATTACCCTGGTCTACCATCTACTGTCATTATATTACCCTGGTCTACCATCTACTGTCATTATATTACCCTGTCATTATATTATCTACTGTCATTATATTACCCTGGTCTACCATCTACTGTCATTATATTACCCTGGTCTACCATCTACTGTCATTATATTACCCTGGTCTACCATCTACTGTCATTATATTACCCTGGTCTACCATCTACTGTCATTATATTAACCTGGTCTACCATCTACTGTCATTATATTACCCTGGTCTACCATCTACTGTCATTATATTACCTGGTCTACCATCTACTGTCATTATATTACCCTGGTCTACCATCTACTGTCATTATATTACCCTGGTCTACCATCTACTGTCATTATATTACCCTGGTCTACCATCTACTGTCATTATATTACCCTGGTCTACCATCTACTGTCATTATATTACCCTGGTCTACCATCTACTGTCATTATATTACCTGGTCTGGTCTACCATCTACTGTCATTATATTACACTGGTCTACCATCTACTGTCATTATATTACCCTGGTATATTACCATCTACTGTCATTATATTACCCTGGTCTACCATCTACTGTCATTATATTACCCTGGTCTACCATCTACTGTCATTATATTACCCTGGTCTACCATCTACTGTCATTATATTACCCTGGTCTACCATCTACTGTCATTATATTACCCTGGTCTACCATCTACTGTCATTATATTACCCTGGTCTACCATCTACTGTCATTATATTACCCTGGTCTACATTATCTACTGTCATTATATTACCCTGGTCTACCATCTACTGTCATTATATTACCTGGTCTACCATCTACTGTCATTATATTACCCTGGTCTACCATCTACTGTCATTATATTACCCTGGTCTACCATCTACTGTCATTATATTAACCTGGTCTACCATCTACTGTCATTATATTACCCTGGTCTACCATCTACTGTCATTATATTACCCTGGTCTACCATCTACTGTCTGTCATTATATTACCCTGTCTACCATCTACTGTCATTATATTACCCTGGTCTACCATCTACTGTCATTATATTACCCTGGTCTACCATCTACTGTCATTATATTATTACCATCTACTGTCATTATATTACCTGGTCTATCTACTGTCATTATATTACCCTGGTCTACCATCTACTGTCATTATATTACCTGGTCTACCATCTACTGTCATTATATTACCCTGGTCTACCATCTACTGTCATTATATTACCCTGGTCTACCATCTACTGTCATTATATTACCCTGGTCTACCATCTACTGTCATTATATTACCCTGGTCTCTACCATCTACTGTCATTATATTACCCTGGTCTACCATCTACTGTCATTATATTACCCTGGTCTACCATCTACTGTCATTATATTACCCTGGTCTACCATCTACTGTCATTATATTACCCTGGTCTACCATCTACTGTCATTATATTACCCTGGTCTACCATCTACTGTCATTATATTACCCTGGTCTACCATCTACTGTCATTATATTACCCTGGTCTACCATCTACTGTCATTATATTACCCTGGTCTACCATCTACTGTCATTATATTACCCTGGTCTACCATCTACTGTCATTATATTACCCTGGTCTACCATCTACTGTCATTATATTACCCTGGTCTACCATCTACTGTCATTATATTACCCTGGTCTACCATCTACTGTCATTATATTACCCTGGTCTACCCTATCTACTGTCATTATACCCTGGTCTATCTACTGTCCTATTACCTGGTCTACTGTCTACTGTCATTATATTACCCTGGTCTACCATCTACTGTCATTATATTACCCTGGTCTACCATCTACTGTCATTATATTACCCTGGTCTACCATCTACTGTCATTATATTACCCTGGTCTACCATCTACTGTCATTATATTACCCTGGTCTACCATCTACTGTCATTATATTACCCTGGTCTACCATCTACTGTCATTATATTACCCTGGTCTACCATCTACTGTCATTATATTACCCTGGTCTACCATCTACTGTCATTATATTACACCCTGGTCTACCATCTACTGTCATTATATTACCCTGGTCTACCATCTACTGTCATTATATTACCCTGGTCTACCATCTACTGTCATTATATTACCCTGGTCTACCATCTACTGTCATTATATTACCCTGGTCTACCATCTACTGTCATTATATTACCCTGGTCTACCATCTACTGTCATTATATTACCCTGGTCTACCATCTACTGTCATTATATTACCCTGGTCTACCATCTACTGTCATTATATTACCTGGTCTACCATCTACTGTCATTATATTACCCTGGTCTACCATCTACTGTCATTATATTACCTGGTCTACCATCTACTGTCATTATATTACCCTGGTCTACCATCTACTGTCATTATATTACCCTGGTCTACCATCTACTGTCATTATATTACCCTGGTCTACCATCTACTGTCATTATATTACCCTGGTCTACCATCTACTGTCATTATATTACCCTGGTCTACCATCTACTGTCATTATATTACCCTGGTCTACCATCTACTGTCATTATATACCCTGGTCTACCATCTACTGTCATTATATTACCCTGGTCTACCATCTACTGTCATTATATTACCCTGGTCTACCATCTACTGTCATTATATTACCCTGGTCTACCATCTACTGTCATTATATTACCCTGGTCTACCATCTACTGTCATTATATTACCCTGGTCTACCATCTACTGTCATTATATTACCCTGGTCTACCATCTACTGTCATTATATTACCCTGGTCTACCATCTACTGTCATTATATTACCCTGGTCTACCATCTACTGTCATTATATTACCCTGGTCTACCATCTACTGTCATTATATTACCCTGGTCTACCATCTACTGTCATTATATTACCCTGGTCTACCATCTACTGTCATTATATTACCCTGGTCTACCATCTACTGTCATTATATTACCCTGGTCTACCATCTACTGTCATTATATTACCCTGGTCTACCATCTACTGTCATTATATTACCCTGGTCTACCATCTACTGTCATTATATTACCCTGGTCTACCATCTGGTACCCTGGTACCATCTACTGTCATTATATTACCCTGGTCTACCATCTACTGTCATTATATTAACCTGGTCTACCATCTACTGTCATTATATTATTACCATCTACTGTCTACCATCTACTGTCATTATATTACCCTGGTCTACCATCTACTGTCATTATATTACCCTGGTCTACCATCTACTGTCATATTACCTGGTCTACCATCTACTGTCATTATATTACCCTGGTCTACCATCTACTGTCATTATATTAACCTGGTCTACCATCTACTGTCATTATATTACCCTGGTCTACCATCTACTGTCATTATATTACCCTGGTCTACCATCTACTGTCATTATATTACCCTGGTCTACCATCTACTGTCATTATATTACCTGGTCTACCATCTACTGTCATTATATTACCCTGGTCTACCATCTACTGTCATTATATTACCCTGGTCTACCATCTACTGTCATTATATTACCTGGTCTACCATCTACTGTCATTATATTACCCTGGTCTACCATTACTGTCACTTATATTACCATCTGGTCTACCATCTACTGTCATTATATTACCCTGGTCTACCATCTACTGTCATTATATTACCCTGGTCTACCATCTACTGTCATTATATTACCCTGGTCTACCATCTACTGTCATTATATTACCCTGGTCTACCATCTACTGTCATTATATTACCCTGGTCTACCATCTACTGTCATTATATTACCCTGGTCTACCATCTACTGTCACCTGGTCTACCATCTACTGTCATTATATTACCCTGGTCTACCATCTACTGTCATTATATTACCCTGGTCTACCATCTACTGTCATTATATTACCCTGGTCTACCATCTACTGTCATTATATTACCCTGGTCTACCATCTACTGTCATTATATTACCCTGGTCTACCATCTACTGTCATTATATTACCCTGGTCTACCATCTACTGTCATTATATTACCCTGGTCTACCATCTACTGTCATTATATTACCCTGGTCTACCATCTACTGTCATTATATTACCCTGGTCTACCATCTACTGTCATTATTACCCTCTACTGTCATTATATTACCCTGGTCTACCATCTACTGTCATTATATTACCCTGGTCTACCATCTACTGTCATTATATTACCCTGGTCTACCATCTACTGTCATTATATTACCCTGGTCTACCATCTACTGTCATTATATTACCCTGGTCTACCATCTACTGTCATTATATTACCCTGGTCTACCATCTACTGTCATTATATTACCCTGGTCTACCATCTACTGTCATTATATTACCCTGGTCTACCATCTACTGTCATTATATTACCCTGGTCTACCATCTACTGTCATTATATTACCCTGGTCTACCATCTACTGTCATTATATTACCCTGGTCTACCATCTACTGTCATTATATTACCCTGGTCTACCATCTACTGTCATTATATTACCCTGGTCTACCATCTACTGTCATTATATTACCCTGGTCTACCATCTACTGTCATTATATTACCCTGGTCTACCATCTACTGTCATTATATTACCCTGGTCTACCATCTACTGTCATTATATTACCCTGGTCTACCATCTACTGTCATTATATTACCCTGGTCTACCATCTACTGTCATTATATTACCCTGGTCTACCATCTCTACCATCTACTGTCACCATCTATTGTCACTGGTCTACCATCTACTGTCATTATATTACCCTGGTCTACCATCTACTGTCATTATATTACCCTGGTCTACCATCTACTGTCATTATATTACCCTGGTCTACCATCTACTGTCATTATATTACCCTGGTCTACCATCTACTGTCATTATATTACCCTGGTCTACCATCTACTGTCATTATATTACCCTGGTCTACCATCTACTGTCATTATATTACCATGGTCTACCATCTACTGTCATTATATTACCCTGGTCTACCATCTACTGTCATTATATTACCCTGGTCTACCATCTACTGTCATTATATTACCCTGGTCTACCATCTACTGTCATTTATTACCCTGGTCTACCATCTACTGTCATTATATTACCCTGGTCTACCATCTACTGTCATTATATTACACTGGTCTACCATCTACTGTCATTATATTACTACCATCTACTGTGGTCTACCATCTACTGTCATTATATTACCCTGGTCTACCATCTACTGTCATTATATTACCCTGGTCTACCATCTACTGTCATTATATTACCCTGGTCTACCATCTACTGTCATTATATTACCCTGGTCTACCATCTACTGTCATTATATTACCCTGGTCTACCATCTACTGTCATTATATTACCCTGGTCTACCATCTACTGTCATTATATTACCCTGGTCTACCATCTACTGTCATTATATTACCCTGGTCTACCTCTACTGTCATTATATTACCCTGGTCTACCATCTACTGTCATTATATTACCCTGGTCTACCATCTACTGTCATTATATTACCTGGTCTACCATCTACTGTCATTATATTACCCTGGTCTACCATCTACTGTCATTATATTACCCTGGTCTACCATCTACTGTCATTATATTACCCTGGTCTACCATCTACTGTCATTATATTACCCTGGTCTACCATCTACTGTCATTATATTACCCTGGTCTACCATCTACTGTCATTATATTACCCTGGTCTACCATCTACTGTCATTATATTACCCTGGTCTACCATCTACTGTCATTATATTACCCTGGTCTACCATCTACTGTCATTATATTACCCTGGTCTACCATCTACTGTCATTATATTACCCTGGTCTACCATCTACTGTCATTATATTACCCTGGTCTACCATCTACTGTCATTATATTACCCTGGTCTACCATCTACTGTCATTATATTACCCTGGTCTACCATCTACTGTCATTATATTACCCTGGTCTACCATCTACTGTCATTATATTACCCTGGTCTACCATCTACTGTCATTATATTACCCTGGTCTACCATCTACTGTCATTATATTACCCTGGTCTACCATCTACTGTCATTATATTACCCTGGTCTACCATCTACTGTCATTATATTACCCTGGTCTACCATCTACTGTCATTATATTACCCTGGTCTACCATCTACTGTCATTATATTACCCTGGTCTACCATCTACTGTCATTATATTACCTGGTCTACCATCTACTGTCATTATATTACCCTGGTCTACCATCTACTGTCATTATATTACCCTGGTCTACCATCTACTGTCATTATATTACCCTGGTCTACCATCTACTGTCATTATATTACCCTGGTCTACCATCTACTGTCATTATATTACCCTGGTCTACCATCTGTCATTATATTACCCTGGTCTACCATCTACTGTCATTATATTACCCTGGTCTACCATCTACTGTCATTATATTACCCTGGTCTACCATCTACTGTCATTATATTACCTGGTCTACCATCTACTGTCATTATATTACCCTGGTCTACCATCTACTGTCATTATATTACCCTGGTCTACCATCTACTGTCATTATATTACACTGGTCTACCATCTACTGTCATTATATTACCCTGGTCTACCATCTACTGTCATTATATTACCTGGTCTACCATCTACTGTCATTATATTACCCTGGTCTACCATCTACTGTCATTATATTACCCTGGTCTACCATCTACTGTCATTATATTACCCTGGTCTACCATCTACTGTCATTATATTACACTGGTCTACCATCTACTGTCATTATATTACCCTGGTCTAACCTCTACTGTCATTATATTACCCTGGTCTACCATCTACTGTCACTATATTACACTGGTCTACCATCTACTGTCATTATATTACCCTGGTCTACCATCTACTGTCATTATATTAACCTGGTCTACCATCTACTGTCATTATATTACCCTGGTCTACCATCTACTGTCATTATATTAACCTGGTCTACCATCTACTGTCATTATATTACCATCTACTGGTTATACCATCTACTGTCATTATATTACCCTGGTCTACCATCTACTGTCATTATATTACCCTGGTCTACCATCTACTGTCATTATATTACCCTGGTCTACCATCTACTGTCATTATATTACCCTGGTCTACCATCTACTGTCATTATATTAACCCTGGTCTACCATCTACTGTCATTATATTACCCTGGTCTACCATCTACTGTCATTATATTACCCTGGTCTACCATCTACTGTCATTATATTACCCTGGTCTACCATCTACTGTCATTATATTACCCTGGTACCATCTACTGTCATTATATTACCTGGTCTACCATCTACTGTCATTATATTACCTGGTCTACCATCTGTCATTACCATCTACTGTCATTATATTACACCTGGTCTACCATCTACTGTCATTATATTACCCTGGTCTACCATCTACTGTCATTATATTACCCTGGTCTACCATCTACTGTCATTATATTACCCTGGTCTACCATCTACTGTCATTATATTACCCTGGTCTACCATCTACTGTCATTATATTACCCTGGTCTACCATCTACTGTCATTATATTACCCTGGTCTACCATCTACTGTCATTATATTACCCTGGTCTACCATCTACTGTCATTATATTACCCCGGATTACAATCTAATGTCATTATATTACAATGGTCTTCCATCTACTGTAATTATATTACCCTGGTCTACCATCTACTGTCATTATATTACCCTGGTCTCCCCACTACTGTCAATATATTACCCTGGTCTACCATCTACTGTCATTATATTACCCCTCTACTGTCATTATATTACCCTGGTCTACCATCTACTGTCATTATATTACACTGGTCTACCATCTACTGTCATTATATTACCCTGGTCTACCATCTACTGTCATTATATTACCCTGGTCTACCATCTACTGTCATTATATTACCCTGGTCTACCATCTACTGTCATTATATTACCATCTACTGTCATTATATTACCATCTACTGTCATTATATTACCTGGTCTACCATCTACTGTCATTATATTACCCTGGTCTACCATCTACTGTCATTATATTACCCTGGTCTACCATCTACTGTCATTATATTACCCTGGTCTACCATCTACTGTCATTATATTACCCTGGTCTACCATCTACTGTCATTATATTACCCTGGTCTACCATCTACTGTCATTATATTACCCTGGTCTACCATCTACTGTCATTATATTACCCTGGTCTACCATCTACTGTCATTATATTACCCTGGTCTACCATCTACTGTCATTATATTACCCTGGTCTACCATCTACTGTCATTATATTACCCTGGTCTACCATCTACTGTCATTATATTACCCTGGTCTACCATCTACTGTCATTATATTACCTGGTCTACCATCTACTGTCATTATATTACCCTGGTCTACCATCTACTGTCATTATATTACCCTGGTCTACCATCTACTGTCATATATATTACCATCTACTGGTCTACCATCTACTGTCACTGTTATATTACCCTGGTCTACCATCTACTGTCATTATATTACCCTGGTCTACCATCTACTGTCATTATATTACCCTGGTCTACCATCTACTGTCATTATATTACCCTGGTCTACCATCTACTGTCATTATATTACCCTGGTCTACCATCTACTGTCATTATATTACCCTGGTCTACCATCTACTGTCATTATATTACCCTGGTCTACCATCTACTGTCATTATATTACCCTGGTCTACCATCTACTGTCATTATATTACCCTGGTCTACCATCTACTGTCATTATATTACCCTGGTCTACCATCTACTGTCATTATATTACCCTGGTCTACCATCTACTGTCATTATATTACCTGGTCTACCATCTACTGTCATTATATTACCCTGGTCTACCATCTACTGTCATTATATTACCCTGGTCTACCATCTACTGTCATTATATTACCCTGGTCTACCATCTACTGTCATTATATTACCTGGTCTACCATCTACTGTCATTATATTACCCTGGTCTACCATCTACTGTCATTATATTACCCTGGTCTACCATCTACTGTCATTATATTACCCTGGTCTATCTTGTCCCTGGTCTACCATCTACTGTCATTATATTACCTGGTCTACCATCTACTGTCATTATATTACCCTGGTCTACCATCTACTGTCATTATATTACCCTGGTCTACCATCTACTGTCATTATATTACCCTGGTCTACCATCTACTGTCATTATATTACCCTGGTCTACCATCTACTGTCATTATATTAACCTGGTCTACCATCTACTGTCATTATATTACCCTGGTCTACCATCTACTGTCATTATATTACCATCCTGGTCTACCATCTACTGTCATTATATTACCCTGGTCTACCATCTACTGTCATTATATTACCCTGGTCTACCATCTACTGTCATTATATTACCCTGGTCTACCATCTACTGTCATTATATTACCCTCTACTGTCATTATATTACCCTGGTCTACCATCTACTGTCATTATATTACCCTGGTCTACCATCTACTGTCATTATATTACCCTGGTCTACCATCTACTGTCATTATATTACCCTGGTCTACCATCTACTGTCATTATATTACCCTGGTCTACCATCTACTGTCATTATATTACCCTGGTCTACCATCTGTCATTATATTACCCTGGTCTACCATCTACTGTCATTATATTACCCTGGTCTACCATCTACTGTCATTATATTACCCTGGTCTACCATCTACTGTCATTATATTACCCTGGTCTACCATCTACTGTCATTATATTACCTGGTCTACCATCTACTGTCATTATATTCACCTGGTCTACCATCTACTGTCATTATATTACCTGGTCTACCATCTACTGTCATTATATTAACCTGGTCTACCATCTACTGTCATTATATTACCCTGGTCTACCATCTACTGTCATTATATTACCCTGGTCTACCATCTACTGTCATTATATTACCCTGGTCTACCATCTACTGTCATTATATTACCTGGTCTACCATCTACTGTCATTATATTACCTGGTCTACCATCTACTGTCATTATATTACCCTGGTCTACTGTCATTATATTCTACTGTCATTATATTACCCTGGTCTACCATCTACTGTCATTATATTACCCTGGTCTACCATCTACTGTCATTATATTACCCTGGTCTACCATCTACTGTCATTATATTACCCTGGTCTACCATCTACTGTCATTATATTACCCTGGTCTACCATCTACTGTCATTATATTACCCTGGTCTACCATCTACTGTCATTATATTACCCTGGTCTACCATCTACTGTCATTATATTACCCTGGTCTACCATCTACTGTCATTATATTACCCTGGTCTACCATCTACTGTCATTATATTACCCTGGTCTACCATCTACTGTCATTATATTACCCTGGTCTACCATCTACTGTCATTATATTACCCTGGTCTACCATCTACTGTCATTATATTACCTGGTCTACCATCTACTGTCATTATATTACCCTGGTCTACCATCTACTGTCATTATATTACCCTGGTCTACCATCTACTGTCATTATATTACCCTGGTCTACCATCTACTGTCATTATATTACCCTGGTCTACCATCTACTGTCATTATATTACCCTGGTCTACCATCTACTGGTCTACCATCACTGTCATATTACCCTGGTCTACCATCTACTGTCATTATATTACCCTGGTCTACCATCTACTGTCATTATATTACCCTGGTCTACCATCTACTGTCATTATATTACCCTGGTCTACCATCTACTGTCATTATATTACCCTGGTCTACCATCTACTGTCATTATATTACCCTGGTACCATCTACTGTCATTATATTACCCTGGTCTACCATCTACTGTCATTATATTACCCTGGTCTACCATCTACTGTCATTATATTACCCTGGTCTACCATCTACTGTCATTATATTACCTGGTCTACCATCTACTGTCATTATATTACCCTGGTCTACCATCTACTGTCATTATATTACCCCCTGGTCTACCATCTACTGTCATTATATTAACCTGGTCTACCATCTACTGTCATTATATTACCCTGGTCTACCATCTACTGTCATTATATTACTACCATCCTGGTCATTCTACCATCTACTGTCATTATATTACCCTGGTCTACCATCTACTGTCATTTATTACCCTGGTCTACCATCTACTGTCATTATATTACCCTGGTCTACCATCTACTGTCATTATATTACCCTGGTCTACCATCTACTGTCATTATATTACCCTGGTCTACCATCTACTGTCATTATATTACCTGGTCTACCATCTACTGTCATTATATTACCCTGGTCTACCATCTACTGTCATTATATTACCCTGGTCTACCATCTACTGTCATTATATTACCCTGGTCTACCATCTACTGTCATTATATTACCCTGGTCTACCATCTACTGTCATTATATTACCATCTACCATCTGTCATTATATTACCCTGGTCTACCATCTACTGTCATTATATTACCCTGGTCTACCATCTACTGTCATTATATTACCCTGGTCTACCATCTACTGTCATTATATTACCCTGGTCTACCATCTACTGTCATTATATTCTACTGTCATTATATTACCCTGGTCTACCATCTACTGTCATTATATTACCCTGGTCTACCATCTACTGTCATTATATTACCCTGGTCTACCATCTACTGTCATTATATTACCCTGGTCTACCATCTACTGTCATTATATTAACCTGGTCTACCATCTACTGTCATTATATTACCCTGGTCTACCATCTACTGTCATTATATTACCCTGGTCTACCATCTACTGTCATTATATTACCTGGTCTACCATCTACTGTCATTATATTACCCTGGTCTACCATCTACTGTCATTATATTACCATCTACTGTCATTACCCCTCTACTGTCATTATATTACCCTGGTCTACCATCTACTGTCATTATATTACCCTGGTCTACCATCTACTGTCATTATATTACCCTGGTCACCATCTACTGTCATTATATTACCCTGGTCTACCATCTACTGTCATATTATATTACCATGGTCTTCCATCTACTGTCATTATATTACCTGGTCTACCATCTACTGTCATTATATTCTACTGTCATCATATTACCCTGGTCTACCATCTACTGTCATTATATTACCCTGGTCTACCATCTACTGTCATTATATTACCCTGGTCTACCTCTACTGTCATTATATTACCCTGGTCTACCATCTACTGTCATTATATTACACTGGTCTACCATCTACTGTCATTATATTACCCTGGTCTACCATCTACTGTCATTATATTACCCTGGTCTACCATCTACTGTCATTATATTAACCTGGTCTACCATCTACTGTCATTATATTACCCTGGTCTACCATCTACTGTCATTATATTAACCTGGTCTACCATCTACTGTCATTATATTACCCTGGTCTACCATCTACTGTCATTATATTACCCTGTTCTACCATCTACTGTCATTATATTACACTGGTCTACCATCTACTGTCATTATATTACCCTGGTCTAACCATCTACTGTCATTATATTACCCTGGTCTACCATCTACTGTCACTATATTACACTGGTCTACCCTTACTGACATTATATTACCCTGGTATACCATCTACTGTCATTATATTAACCTGGTCTACCATCTACTATCATGATATTACCCTGGTCTACCATCTACTGTCATTATATTAACCTGGTCTACCATCTACTGTCATTATATTACCCTGGTCTACCATCTACTGTCATTATATTACCCTGGTCTACCCTCTACTGTCATTATATTACCCTGGTCTACCATCTACTGTCATTATATTACCCTGGTCCCTCTACTGTCATTATATTACCTGGTCTACCATCTACTGTCATTATATTACCCTGGTCTACCATCTACTGTCATTATATTACCTGGTCTACCATCTACTGTCATTATATTACCCTGGTCTACCATCTACTGTCATTATATTAACCTGGTCTACCATCTACTGTCATTATATTACCCTGGTCTACCATCTACTGTCATTATATTACCCTGGTCTACCATCTACTGTCATTATATTACCTGGTCTACCATCTACTGTCATTATATTACCCTGGTCTACCATCTACTGTCATTATATTACCCTGGTCTACCATCTACTGTCATTATATTACCCTGGTCTACCATCTACTGTCATTATATTACCCTGGTCTACCATCTACTGTCATTATATTACCCTGGTCTACCATCTACTGTCATTATATTACCCTGGTCTACCATCTACTGTCATTATATTACCCTGGTCTACCATCTACTGTCATTATATTACCCTGGTCTACCATCTACTGTCATTATATTACCTGGTCTACCATCTACTGTCATTATATTACCCTGGTCTACCCTCTACTGTCATTATATTACCCTGGTCTACCATCTACTGTCATTATATTACCCTGGTCTACCATCTACTGTCATTATATTACCCTGGTCTACCTCTACTGTCATTATATTACCTGGTCTACCATCTACTGTCATTATATTACCCTGGTCTACCATCTACTGTCATTATATTACCCATCTACTGTCATTATATTAACCTGGTCTACCATCTACTGTCATTATATTACCCTGGTCTAAACTCTACTGTCATTATATTACCTGGTCTACCATCTACTGTCATTATATTACCCTGGTCTACCATCTACTGTCATTATATTGACCTGGTCTACCATCTACTGTCATTATATTAACCTGGTCTACCATCTACTGTCATTATATTACCCTGGTCTACCATCTACTGTCATTATATTACCCTGGTCATCTACTGTCATTATATTACCCTGGTCTACCATCTACTGTCATTATATTACCCTGGTCTACCATCTACTGTCATTATATTACCCTGGTCTACCATCTACTGTCATTATATTACCCTGGTCTACCATCTACTGTCATTATATTACCCTGGTCTACCATCTACTGTCATTATATTACCCTGGTCTACCATCTACTGTCATTATATTACCCTGGTCTACCATCTACTGTCATTATATTACCCTGGTCTACCATCTACTGTCATTATATTACCCTCTACCATCTATGTCATTATATTACCCTGGTCTACCATCTACTGTCATTATATTACCCTGGTCTACCATCTACTGTCATTATATTACCCTGGTCTACCATCTACTGTCATTATATTACCCTGGTCTACCATCTACTGTCATTATATTAACCTGGTCTACCATCTACTGTCATTATATTACCCTGGTCTAAACCATCTACTGTCATTATATTACCCTGGTCTACCATCTACTGTCATTATATTACCCTGGTCTACCATCTACTGTCATTATATTGACCTGGTCTACCATCTACTGTCATTATATTACTCTGGTCTACCATCTACTGTCATTATATTACCCTGGTCTAACCTCTACTGTCATTATATTACCCTGGTCTACCATCTACTGTCATTATATTACCCTGGTCTACCATCTACTGTCATTATATTTGGTCCCTCTACTGTCATTATATTACCCTGGTCTACCATCTACTGTCATTATATTACCCTGGTCTACCATCTACTGTCATTATATTACCCTGGTCTACCATCTACTGTCATTATATTACCCTGGTCTACCATCTACTGTCATTATATTACCCTGGTCTACCATCTACTGTCATTATATTACCCTGGTCTACCATCTACTGTCATTATATTACCCTGGTCTACCATCTACTGTCATTATATTACCCTGGTCTACCATCTACTGTCATTATATTAACCTGGTCTACCATCTACTGTCATTATATTACCCTGGTCTACCATCTACTGTCATTATATTACCCTGGTCTACCATCTACTGTCATTATATTACCCTGGTCTACCATCTACTGTCATTATATTACCTGGTCTACCATCTACTGTCATTATATTAACCTGGTCTACCATCTACTGTCATTATATTACCTGGTCTACCATCTACTGTCATTATATTACCCTGGTCTACCATCTACTGTCATTATATTACCCTGGTCTACCATCTACTGTCATTATATTACCCTGGTCTACCATCTACTGTCATTATATTACCCTGGTCTACCATCTACTGTCATTATATTACCCTGGTCTACCATCTACTGTCATTATATTACCCTGGTCTACCATCTACTGTCATATATTACCCTGGTCTACCATCTACTGTCATTATATTACCCTGGTCTACCCATCTACTGTCATTATATTACCCTGGTCTACCATCTACTGTCATTATATTACCCTCTACTGTCATTATATTACCCTGGTCTACCATCTACTGTCATTATATTACCCTGGTCTACCATCTACTGTCATTATATTACCCTGGTCTACCATCTACTGTCATTATATTACCCTGGTCTACCATCTACTGTCATTATATTACCCTGGTCTACCATCTACTGTCATTATATTACCCTGGTCTACCATCTACTGTCATTATATTACCCTGGTCTACCCTCTACTGTCATTATATTACCTGGTTCTACTGTCATTATATTAACCTGGTCTACCATCTACTGTCATTATATTACCCTGGTCTAAACCATCTACTGTCATTATATTACCCTGGTCTACCATCTACTGTCATTATATTACCCTGGTCTACCATCTACTGTCATTATATTGACCTGATCTACCATCTACTGTCATTATATTACCTGGTCTACCATCTACTGTCATTATATTACCTGGTCTACCATCTACTGTCATTATATTACCCTGGTCTAAACTCTCTACTGTCATTATATTACCCTGGTCTACCATCTACTGTCATTATATTACCCTGGTCTACCATCTACTGTCATTATATTACCCTGGTCCCTCTACTGTCATTATATTACCCTGGTCTACCATCTACTGTCATTATATTACCCTGGTCTACCATCTACTGTCATTATATTACCCTGGTCTACCATCTACTGTCATTATATTACCCTGGTCTACCATCTACTGTCATTATATTACCCTGGTCTACCATCTACTGTCATTATATTACCCTCTACCATCTACTGTCATTATATTACCCTGGTCTACCATCTACTGTCATTATATTACCCTGGTCTACCATCTACTGTCATTATATTACCCTGGTCTACCATCTACTGTCATTATATTACCCTGGTCTACCATCTACTGTCATTATATTACCCTGGTCTACTATCTACTGTCATTATATTACCCTGGTCTAATCTCTACTGTCATTATATTACCCTGGTCTCTACTGTCATTATATTACCCTGGTCTACCATCCACTGTCATTATATTACCCTGGTCTACCATCTACTGTCATTATATTACCCTGGTCTCATCTACTGTCATTATATTACCCTGGTCTACCATCTACTGTCATTATATTACCCTGGTCTACCATCTACTGTCATTATATTACCCTGGTCTACCATCTACTGTCATTATATTACCCTGGTCCCTCTACTGTCATTATATTACCTGGTCTACCATCTACTGTCATTATATTACCCTGGTCTACCATCTACTGTCATTATATTACTCTGGTCTACCATCTACTGTGTCATTATATTACCCTGGTCTACCATTTACTGTCATTATATTACACTGGTCTACCATCTACTGTCATTATATTACCCTGGTCTACCATCTACTGTCATTATATTACCTCTACTGTCATTATATTACCCTGGTCTACCATCTACTGTCATTATATTAACCTGGTCTACCATCTACTGTCATTATATTACCCTGGTCTTCCACATCTACTGTCATTATATTAACCTGGTCTACCATCTACTGTCATTATATTACCCTGGTCTACCATCTACTGTCATTATATTACCCTGGTCCCATCTACAGTCATTATATTACCCTGGTCTACCATCTACTGTCATTATATTACCCTGGTCTACCATCTACTGTCATTATATTACCCTGGTCTACCATCTACTGTCATTATATTACCCTGGTCTACCATCTACTGTCATTATATTACCCTGGTCTACCATCTACTGTCATTATATTACCCTCTACTGTCATTATATTACCCTGGTCTACCATCTACTGTCATTATATTACCCTGGTCTACCATCTACTGTCAATATATTACCCTGGTCTACCCTCTACTGTCATTATATTACCATGGTCTACCATCTACTGTCATTATATTACCCTGGTCTACCATCTACTGTCACTATATTATTACCTCTACTGTCATTATATTAACCTGGTCTACCATCTACTGTCATTATATTACCCTGGTCTAAACTCTACTGTCATTATATTACCTGGTCTACCATCTACTGTCATTATATTACCCTGGTCTACCATCTACTGTCATTATATTACCCTCTACTGTCATTATATTACCCTGGTCTACCATCTACTGTCATTATATTACCCTGGTCTACCATCTACTGTCATTATATTACCCTGTTCTACCATCTACTGTCATTATATTACCCTGGTCTACCATCTACTGTCATTATATTACCCTGGTCTACCCTCTACTGTCATTATATTACCCTGGTCTACCATCTACTGTCATTATATTAACCTGTTCTACCATCTACTGTCATTATATTGACCTGATCTACCATCTACTATCATTATATTAACCTGGTCTACCATCTACTGTCAATATATTACCCTGGTCTACCATCTACTGTCATTATATTACCCTGGTCTACCATCTACTGTCATTATATTACCCTGGTCTACCATCTACTGTCATTATATTACCCTGGTCTACCATCTACTGTCATTATATTACCCTGGTCTACCATCTACTGTCATTATATTACCCTGGTCTACCATCTACTGTCATTATATTACCCTGGTCTACCATCTACTGTCATTATATTACCCTGGTCTACCATCTACTGTCATTATATTACCCTGGTCTACCATCTACTGTCATTATATTGGTCCCTCTACTGTCATTATATTACCCTGGTCTACCATCTACTGTCATTATATTACCCTGGTCTACCATCTACTGTCATTATATTACCCTGGTCTACCATCTACTGTCATTATATTACCCTGGTCTACCATCTACTGTCATTATATTAACGTGGTCTACCATCTACTGTCATTATATTACCCTGGTCTAAACTCTACTTCATTATATTACCCTGGTCTACCATCTACTGTCATTATATTAACCTGGTCTACCATCTACTGTCATTATATTACCCTGGTCTACCATCTACTGTCATTATATTACCCTGGTCTACCATCTACTGTCACCTATATTACCCTGGTCTAAGCTCTACTGCCATTATATTACCCTGGTCTACCATCTACTGTCATTATATTACCCTGGTCTACCATCTACTGTCATTATATTACCTGGTCTACCATCTACTGTCATTATATTAACCTGGTTTACCATCTACTGTCATTATATTACCCTGGTCTACCATCTACTGTCATTATATTACCCTGGTCTACCATCTACTGTCATTATATTACCCTGGTCTACCATCTACTGTCATTATATTACCCTCTCTTGTCATTATATTACCATGGTCTACCATCTACTGTCATTATATTACCCTGGTCTACCATCTACTGTCATTATATTACCCTGGTCTACCATCTACTGTCATTATATTACCCTGGTCTACCATCTACTGTCATTATATTACCCTGGTCTACCATCTACTGTCATTATATTACCCTGGTCTACCATCTACTGTCATTATATTACTCTGGTCTACCATCTACTGTGAATATATTACCCTGGTCTACCATTTACTGTCATTATATTACACTAGTCTACCATCTACTATCATTATATTACCCTGGTCTACCATCTACTGTCATTATATTAACCTCTACTGTCATTATATTACCCTGGTCTACCATCTACTGTCATTATATTACCCTGGTCTACCATCACTGTCAATATATTACCCTGGTCTACCATCTACTGTCACTATATTACCATGGTCTACCATCTACTGTCATTATATTACCCTGGTCTACCATCTACTGTCATTATATTACCCTGGTCCCATCTACTGTCATTATATTACCCTGGTCTACAATCTACTGTCACTATATTACCCAGGTCTACAATCTACTGTCATTATATTACCCTGGTCTACCATCTACTGTCATTATATTAGCCCTGGTCTATCTACTGTCATTATTTACCCTGGTCTACCATCTACTGTCATTATATTACCCTGGTCTACCATCTACTGTCATTATATTACCCTGGTCTACCATCTACTGTCTACTGTCATTATATTACCCTGGTCTACCATCTACTGTCATTATATTACCCTGGTCTACCATCTACTGTCATTATATTACCCTGGTCTACCATCTACTGTCATTATATTACCCTGGTCTACCATCTACTGTCATTATATTACCCTGGTCTACCATCTACTGTCATTATATTACCTTATCTACTGTCATTATATTACCCTGGTCTACCATCTACTGTCATTATATTACCCTGGTCTACCATCTACTGTCATTATATTACCCTGGTCTACCCATCTACTGTCATTATATTACCCTGGTCTACCATCTACTGTCATTATATTACCCTGGTCTACCATCTACTGTCATTATATTACCCTGGTCTACCATCTACTGTCATTATATTACACTTGTCTACCATCTACTGTCATTATATTACCCTGGTCTACCATCTACTGTCATTATATTACCCTGGTCTACCATCTACTGTCATTATATTACCCTGGTCTACCATCTACTGTCATTATATTAACCTGGTCTACCATCTACTGTCACTATATTTGGTCCCTCTACTGTCATTATATTACCCTGGTCTACCATCTACTGTCATTATATTACCCTGGTCTATCATCTACTGTCATTTTATTACCCTGTTCTACCATCTACTGTCATTATATTACCCTGGTCTACCATCTACTGTCATTATATTACCCTGGTCTAAACTCTACTGTCATTATATTACCCTGGTCTATCATCTACTGTCACTAGATTACCCTGGTCTACCATCTACTGTCATTATATTACCCCCTGGTCATTATATTACCATCTACTGTCATTATATTACCCTGGTCTACCATCTACTGTCACTATATTACCCTGGTCTAAATCTACTGTCATATTATATTACCCTGGTCTACCATCTACTGTCATTATATTACCCTGGTCTACCCTCTACTGTCATTATATTACCCTGGTCTACCATCTACTGTCATTATATTGTCCTCTATCTACTGTCATTATATTACCCTGGTCTACCATCTACTGTCATTATATTACCCTGGTCTACCATCTACTGTCATTATATTACTCTGGTCTACCATCTACTGTCATATATTACCCTGGTCTACCATTTACTGTCATTATATTACACTGGTCTACCATCTACTGTCATTATATTACCCTGTTCTACCATCTACTGTCATTATATTACCCTGGTCTACCATCTACTGTCATTATATTACCCTGGTCTAAACTCTACTGTCATTATATTACCCTGGTCTACCATCTACTGTCACTTATATTACACTGGTCTACCATCTACTGTCATATATATTACCATCTACTGTCATTATATTACCCTGGTCTACCATCTACTGTCATTATATTACCCTGGTCTACCATCTACTGTCATTATATTACCCTGGTCTACCATCTACTGTCATTATATTACCCTGGTCTACCATCTACTGTCATTATATTACCCTGGTCTACCATCTACTGTCATTATATTACCCTGGTCTACTGTACCATCTACTGTCATTATATTACCCTGGTCTACCATCTACTGTCACCAAATTACCCATCTACTGTCATTATATTACCCCCTGGTCTACCATCTACTGTCATTATATTACCCTGGTCTACCATCTACTGTCATTATATTACCCTGGTCTACCATCTACTGTCATTATATTACCTGGTCTACCATCTACTGTCATTATATTACCCTGGTCTACCATCTACTGTCATTATATTACCCTGGTCTACCATCTACTGTCATTATATTACCCTGGTCTACCATCTACTGTCATTATATTACCCTGGTCTACCATCTACTGTCATTATATTACCCTGGTCTACCATCTACTGTCATTATATTACCCTGGTCTACCATCTACTGTCATTATATTACCCTGGTCTACCATCTACTGTCATTATATTACCCTGGTCTACCATCTACTGTCATTATATTAACCTGGTCTACCATCTACTGTCATTATATTACCCTGGTCTACCATCTACTGTCATTATATTACCCTGGTCTAAATCTACTGCCATTATATTACCCTGGTCTACCATCTACTGTCACTATATTACACTGGTCTACCATCTACTGTCATTATATTACCCTGGTCTACCATCTACTGTCATTATATTACCCTGGTCTACCATCTACTGTCATTATATTACCCTGGTCTACCATCTACTGTCATTATATTACCCTGGTCTACCATCTACTGTCATTATATTACCCTGGTCTACCATCTACTGTCATTATATTACCCTGGTCTACCATCTACTGTCATTATATTAACCTGTTCTACCATCTACTGTCATTATATTATCCTGGTCTACCATCTACTGTCATTATATTACCCTGGTCTACCATCTACTGTCATTATATTAACCTGGTCTACCATCTACTGTCATTATATTATCCTGGTCTACCATCTACTGTCATTATATTACCCTGGTCTACCATCTACTGTCATTATATTACCCTGGTCTACCATCTACTGTCATTATATTACCCTGGTCTACCATCTACTGTCATTATATTACCCTGGTCCCTCTACTGTCATTATATTACCATGGTCTACCATCTACTGTCATTATATTACCCTGGTCTACCATCTACTGTCATTATATTACCCTGGTCTACCATCTACTGTCATTATATTACCCTGGTCTACCATCTACTGTCATTATATTACCCTGGTCTACCATCTACTGTCATTATATTACCCTGGTCTACCATCTACTGTCATTATATTACCCTGGTCTACCATCTACTGTCATTATATTACCCTGGTCTACCATCTACTGTCATTATATTACCCTGGTCTACCATCTACTGTCATTATATTACCCTGGTCTACCATCTACTGTCATTATATTACCCTGGTCTACCATCTACTGTCATTATATTACCCTGGTCTACCATCTACTGTCATTATATTACCCTGGTCTACCATCTACTGTCATTATATTACCCTGGTCTACCATCTACTGTCATTATATTACCCTGGTCTACCATCTACTGTCATTATATTACCCTGGTCTACCATCTACTGTCATTATATTACCCTGGTCTACCATCTACTGTCATTATATTACCCTGGTCTACCATCTACTGTCATTATATTACCCTGGTCTACCATCTACTGTCATTATATTACCCTGGTCTACCATCTACTGTCATTATATTACCCTGGTCTACCATCTACTGTCATTATATTACCCTGGTCTACCATCTACTGTCATTATATTACCCTGGTCTACCATCTACTGTCATTATATTACCCTGGTCTACCATCTACTGTCATTATATTACCCTGGTCTACCATCTACTGTCATTATATTACCCTGGTCTACCATCTACTGTCATTATATTACCCTGGTCTACCATCTACTGTCATTATATTACCCTGGTCTACCATCTACTGTCATTATATTACCTGGTCTACCATCTACTGTTATATTACCCTGGTCTAAATCTACTGTCATTATATTACCCTGGTCTACCATCTACTGTCATCTACTGTAGATTACACTGGTCTACCCTCTACTGACATTATATTACCCTGGTATACCATCTACTGTCATTATATTAACCTGGTCTACCATCTACTATCATGATATTACCCTGGTCTACCATCTACTGTCATTATATTAACCTGGTCTACCATCTACTGTCATTATATTACCATGGTCTACCATCTACTGTCATTATATTACCCTCTACTGTCATTATATTACCCTGGTCTACCATCTACTGTCATTATATTACCCTGGTCTACCATCTACTGTCATTATATTACCCTGGTCTACCATCTACTGTCATTATATTACCCTGGTCTACCATCTACTGTCATTATATTACCCTGGTCTACCATCTACTGTCATTATATTACCCTGGTCTACCATCTACTGTCATTATATTACCCTGGTCTACCATCTACTGTCATTATATTACCCTGGTCTACCATCTACTGTCATTATATTACCCTGGTCTACCATCTACTGTCATTATATTACCCTGGTCTACCTCTACTGTCATTATATTACCCTGGTCTACCATCTACTGTCATTATATTACCCTGGTCTACCATCTACTGTCATTATATTACTCTGGTCTACCATCTACTGTCATTATATTAACCTGGTCTACCATCTACTGTCATTATATTACCCTGGTCTACCATCTACTGTCATTATATTAACCTGTTCTACCATCTACTGTCATTATATTATCCTGGTCTACCATCTACTGTCATTATATTACCCTGGTCTACCATCTACTGTCATTATATTACACTGTTCTACCATCTACTGTCATTGTATTACACTGGTCTACCATCTACTGTCACTATATTACCCTGGTCTAAACTCTACTGCCATTATATTACCCTGGTCTACCATCTACTGTCACTAGATTACACTGGTCTACCCTCTACTGTCATTATATTACCCTGGTATACCATCTACTGTCATTATATTAACCTGGTCTACCATCTACTATCATGATATTACCCTGGTCTACCATCTACTGTCATTATATTAACCTGGTCTACCATCTACTGTCATTATATTACCCTGGTCTACCATCTACTGGTCTACCATCTACTGTCATTATATTACCCTGGCCTACCCTCTACTGTCATTATATTACCCTGGTCTACCATCTACTGTTATTATATTACCCTCTACTGTCATTATATTACAATGTTCTACCATCTACTGTCATTATATTACCCTGGTCTACCATCTACTGTCATTATATTACCCTGGCCTACCCTCTACTGCCATTATATTACCCTGGTCTACCATTTACTGTCATTATATTAAACTGGTCTACCATCTGCTGTCATTATATTACAATGTTCTACCATCTACTGTCATTATATTACCCTGGTCTACCATCTACTGTCATTATATTACACTGGTCTACCCTCTACTGTCATTATATTATCCTGGTCTACCATCTACTGTCATTATATTACCCTGGTCTACCATCTACTGTCATTATATTACCATGGTCTCCATCTACTGTCATTATATTACCCTGGTCTACCATCTACTGTCATTATATTACCCTGGTCTACCATCTACTGTCATTATATTACCCTGGTCTACCATCTCTGTCATTATATTACCCTGGTCTACCATACTATTACCCTGGTCTACCATCTACTGTCATTATATTACCCTGGTCTACCATCTACTGTCATTCTATTACACTGGTCTACCATCTACTGTCATTATATTACCCTGGTCTACCATCTACTGTGTCATATATATTACCCTGGTCTACCATCTACTGTCATTATATTACCTGGTCTACCATCTACTGTCATTATATTACCCTGGTCTACCATCTACTGTCATTACCCTGATTACCACTGGTCTACCCTCTACTGTCATTATATTACCCTGGTCTATACCATCTACTGTCATTATATTAACCTGGTCTACCATCTACTGTCATTATATTACCCTGGTCTACCATCTACTGTCATTATATTACCCTGGTCTACCATCTACTGTCATTATATTACCCTGGTCTACCATCTACTGTCATTATATTACCCTGGTCTACCATCTACTGTCATTATATTAACCTGTTCTACCATCTACTGTCATTATATTATCCTGGTCTACCATCTACTGTCATTATATTACCCTGGTCTACCCTCTACTGTCATTATATTACCCTGGTCTACCATCTACTGTCATTATATTAACCTGTTCTACCATCTACTGTCATTATATTATCCTGGTCTACCATCTACTGTCATTATATTACCCTGGTCTACCATCTACTGTCATTATATTACACTGTTTTACCATCTACTGTCATTGTATTACACTGGTCTACCATCTACTGTCACTATATTACCCTGGTCTAAACTCTACTGCCATTATATTACCCTGGTCTCTACTGTCATTATATTACTGTCACCATCTACTGTCATTATATTACCCTGGTCTACCATCTACTGTCATTATATTACCCTGGTCTACCATCTACTGTCATTATATTACCCTGGTCTACCATCTACTGTCATTATATTACCCTGGTCTACCATCTACTGTCATTATATTACCCTGGTCTACCATCTACTGTCATTATATTACCCTGGTCTACCATCTACTGTCATTATATTACCTGGTCTTCCATCTACTGTCATTATATTACCCTGGTCTACCATCTACTGTCATTATATTACCCTGGTCTACCATCTACTGTCATTATATTACCCTGGTCTACCATCTACTGTCATTATATTACCCTGGTCTACCATCTACTGTCATTATATTACCCTGGTCTACCATCTACTGTCATTATATTACACTGGTCTACCATCTACTGTCATTATATTACCCTGGTCTACCATCTACTGTCATTATATTACCCTGGTCTACCATCTACTGTCATTATATTAACCTGGTCTACCATCTACTGTCATTATATTACCCTGGTCTACCATCTACTGTCATTATATTAACCTGGTCTACCATCTACTGTCATTATATTACCCTGGTCTACCATCTACTGTCATTATATTACCCTGTTCTACCATCTACTGTCATTGTATTACACTGGTCTACCCTCTACTGACATTATATTACCCTGGTCTACCATCTACTGTCATTATATTACCCTGGTCTACTACTGTCATTATATTACCCTGGTCTACCATCTACTGTCACTATATTACACTGGTCTACCATCTACTGTCATTATATTACCCTGGTCTACCATCTACTGTCATTATATTAACCTGGTCTACCATCTACTGTCATTATATTACCCTGGTCTACCATCTACTGTCATTATATTACCTGGTCTACCATCTACTGTCATTATATTACCCTGGTCTATCATCTACTGTATATTACCCTGGTCTACCATCTACTGTCATTATATTACCCTGGTCTACCATCTACTGTCATTATATTACTGTCATTATATTACCCTGGTCTACCATCTACTGTCATTATATTACCCTGGTCTACCATCTACTGTCATTATATTACCCTGGTCTACCATCTACTGTCATTATATTACCCTGGTCTACCATCTACTGTCATTATATTACCCTGGTCTACCATCTACTGTCATTATATTACCCTGGTCTACCATCTACTGTCATTATATTACCCTACTGTCTATTATCTACTGTCATTATATTACCTGGTCTACCATCTACTGTCATTATATTACCCTGGTCTACCATCTACTGTCATTATATATTACCTGGTCTACCATCTACTGTCATTATATTACCCTGGTCTACCATCTACTGTCATTATATTACCCTGGTCTACCATCTACTGTCATTATATTACCCTGGTCTACCATCTACTGTCATTATATTACCCTGGTCTACCATCTCTGTCATTATATTCATCTACCATCTATATTACCCTGGTCTACCATCTACTGTCATTATATTACCCTGGTCTACCATCTACTGTCATTATATTACCCTGGTCTACCATCTACTGTCATTATATTACCCTGGTCTACCCTCTACTGTCACTATATTACCATGGTCTTCCATCTACTGTCATAATATTACCCTGGTCTACCCATCTACTGTCATCATATTACCCTGGTCTACCATCTACTGTCACTTTATTACCCTGGTCTACCATCTACTGTCATTATATTACCCATCTACTGTCATTATATTACCCTGGTCTACCATCTACTGTCATTATATTACACTGGTCTACCATCTACTGTCATTATATTACCCTGGTCTACCATCTACTGTCATTATATTACCCTGGTCTACCATCTACTGTCATTATATTAACCTGGTCTACCATCTACTGTCATTATATTACCCTGGTCTACCATCTACTGTCATTATATTAACCTGGTCTACCATCTACTGTCATTATATTACCCTGGTCTACCATCTACTGTCATTATATTACCCTGTCTTCTACTGTCATTATCTACTGTCATTGTCATTATTACCCTGGTCTACCATCTACTGTCATTATATTACCATCTACTGTCATTATATTCTGGTCCATCTACTGTCATTATATTACCCTGGTCTACCATCTACTGTCATTATATTACCCTGGTCTACCATCTACTGTCATTATATTACCCTGGTCTACCATCTACTGTCATTATATTACCCTGGTCTACCATCTACTGTCATTATATTACTGGTCTACCATCTACTGTCATTATATTACCCTGGTCTACCATCTACTGTCATTATATTACCCTGGTCTACCATCTACTGTCATTATATTACCCTGGTCTACCATCTACTGTCATTATATTACCATGGTCTACCATCTACTGTCATTATATTACCCTGGTCTACCATCTACTGTCATTATATTACCCTGGTCTACCATCTACTGTCATTATATTACCCTGGTCTACCATCTACTGTCATTATATTACCTGGTCTACCATCTACTGTCATTATATTACCTGGTCTACCATCTACTGTCATTATATTACCCTGTTCTACTGTCACTGTCATTATATTACCCTGGTCTACCATCTACTGTCATTATATTACCCTGGTCTACCATCTACTGTCATTATATTACCCTGGTCTACCATCTACTGTCATTATATTACCTGGTCTACCATCTACCATCTACTGTCATTATATTACCCTGGTCTACCATCTACTGTCACTTATATTACCCTGGTCTACCATCTACTGTCATTATATTACCTGGTCTACCATCTACTGTCATTATATTACCCTGGTCTACCATCTACTGTCATTATATTACCCTGGTCTACCATCTACTGTCATTATATTACCCTGGTCTACCATCTACTGTCATTATATTACCCTCTACTGTCATTATATTACCCTGGTCTACCATCTACTGTCATTATATTACCCTGGTCTACCATCTACTGTCATTATATTACCCTGGTCTACCATCTACTACTGTCATTATATTACCCTGGTCTACCATCTACTGTCACTTATATTCTGGTCTACCATCTACTGTCATTATATTACCCTGGTCTACCATCTACTGTCATTATATTACCCTGGTCTACCATCTACTGTCATTATATTACCCTGGTCTACCATCTACTGTCATTATATTACCCTGGTCTACCATCTACTGTCATTATATTACCCTGGTCTACCATCTACTGTCATTATATTACCCTGGTCTACCATCTACTGTCATTATATTACCCTGGTCTACCATCTACTGTCATTATATTACCCTGGTCTACCATCTACTGTCATTATATTACCCTGGTCTACCATCTACTGTCATTATATTACCCTGGTCTACCATCTACTGTCATTATATTACCCTGGTCTACCATCTACTGTCATTATATTACCCTGGTCTACCATCTACTGTCATTATATTACCCTGGTCTACCATCTACTGTCATTATATTACTACTGGTCTACCATCTACTGTCATTATATTACCCTGGTCTACCATCTACTGTCATTATATTACCCTGGTCTACCATCTACTGTCATTATATTACCCTGGTCTACCATCTACTGTCATTATATTACCCTGGTCTACCATCTACTGTCATTATATTACCCTGGTCTACCATCTACTGTCATTATATTACCCTGGTCTACCATCTACTGTCATTATATTACCCTGGTCTATCTACTGTCATTATATTACCCTGGTCTACCATCTACTGTCATTATATTACCCTGGTCTACCATCTACTGTCATTATATTACCCTGGTCTACCATCTACTGTCATTATATTGACCTGGTCTACCATCTACTGTCATTATATTACCCTGGTCTACCATCTACTGTCATTATATTACCCTGGTCTACCATCTACTGTCATTATATTACACTGGTCTACCATCTACTGTCATTATATTACCCTGGTCTACCATCTACTGTCATTATATTACCCTGGTCTACCATCTACTGTCATTCTATTACACTGGTCTACCATCTACTGTCATTATATTACCCTGGTCTACCATCTACTGTCATTATATTACCCTGGTCTACCATCTACTGTCATTATATTAACCTGGTCTACCATCTACTGTCATTATATTAACCTGGTCTACCATCTACTGTCATTATATTACCCTGGTCTACCATCTACTGTCATTATATTACCCTGGTCTACCATCTACTGTCATTATATTACCCTGGTCTACCATCTACTGTCATTATATTACCCTGGTTACCATCTACTGTCATTATATTACCCTGGTCTACCATCTACTGTCATTATATTACCCTGGTCTACCATCTACTGTCATTATATTACCCTGGTCTACCATCTACTGTCATTATATTACCCTGGTCTACCATCTACTGTCATTATATTACCCTGGTCTACCATCTACTGTCATTATATTACCCTGGTCTACCATCTACTGTCATTATATTACCCTGGTCTACCATCTACTGTCATTATATTAACCTGGTCTACCATCTACTGTCATTATATTACCATGGTCTACCATCTACTGTCATTATATTACCCTGGCCTACCCTCTACTGTCATTATATTACCCTGGTCTACCATCTACTGTTATTATATTACCCTCTACTGTCATTATATTACCATGGTACCATCTACTGTCATTATATTACCCTGGTCTACCATCTACTGTCATTATATTACTCTGGTCTACCATCTACTGTGATTATATTACCCTGGTCTACCATTTACTGTCATTATATTAAACTGGTCTACCATCTGCTGTCATTATATTACAATGTTCTACCATCTACTGTCATTATATTACCCTGGTCTACCATCTACTGTCATTATATTACACTGGTCTACCATCTACTGTCATTATATTATCCTGGTCTACCATCTACTGTCATTATATTACCCTGGTCTACCCTCTACTGTCACTATATTACCATGGTCTTCCATCTACTGTCATAATATTACCCTGGTCTACCATCTCCTGTCATTATATTACCCTGGTCTACCATCTACTGTCACTATATTACCCTGGTCTACCATCTACTGTCATTATATTACCCTCTACTGTCATTATATTACCCTGGTCTACCATCTACTGTCATTCTATTACACTGGTCTACCATCTACTGTCATTATATTACCCTAGTCTACCATCTAATGTCATTATATTACCCTGGTCTACCATCTACTGTCATTATATTAACCTGGTCTACCATCTACTGTCATTATATTACCCTGGTATACCATCTACTGTCATTATATTAACCTGGTCTACCATCTACTGTCATTATATTACCCTGGTCTACCATCTACTGTCATTATATTACCCTGTTCTACCATCTACTGTCATTGTATTACACTGGTCTACCATCTACTGTCATTATATTACCCTGGTATACCATCTACTGTCATTATATTAACCTGGTCTACCATCTACTGTCATTATATTAACCTGGTCTACCATCTACTGTCATTATATTACCCTGGTCTACCATCTACTGTCATTATATTACCCTGGTCTACCATCTACTGTCATTATATTACCCTGGTCTACCATCTACTGTCATTATATTACCCTCTACTGTCATTATATTACCCTGGTCTACCATCTACTGTCATTCTATTACACTGGTCAACCATCTACTGTCATTATATTACCCTGGTCTACCATCTACTGTCAATATATTACCCTGGTCTACCATCTACTGTCATTATATTAACCTGGTCTACCATCTACTGTCATTATATTACCCTCTACTGTCATTATATTACCCTGGTCTGCCATCTACTGTCATTATATTACCCTGGTCAACCATCTACTGTCATTATATTACCCTGGTCTACCCTCTACTGTCACTATATTACCATGGTCTACCATGTACTGTCATAATTTTACCCTGGTCTACCCTCTACTGTCATTATATTACCCTGGTCTACCATCTACTGTCACTATATTACCCTGGTCTGCCATCTACTGTCATTATATTACCCTCTACTGTCATTATATTACCCTGGTCTACCATCTACTGTCAATATATTACCCCAGTCTATCATCTACTGTCATTATATTACCCTGGTCTACCATCTACTGTCCTTATATTACCCTGGTCTATCATCTACTGTCAATATATTACCCCAGTCTACCATCTACTGTCATTATATTGACCTGGTCAACCATCTACTGTCATGATATTACCCTGGTCTACCATCTACTGTCATTATATTACTCTGGTCTACCATCTACTGTGATTATATTACCCTGGTCTACCATTTACTGTAATTATATTACTCTGGTCTACCATCTACTGTCATTATATTACCCTGTTCTACCATCTACTGTCATTATATTACCCTGGTCTACCATCTACTGTCACTATATTACCCTGGTCTAAACTCTACTGCCATTATATTACCCTGGTCTACCATCTACTGTCACTAGATTACACTGGTCTACCCTCTACTGACATTATATTACCCTGGTATACAATCTACTGTCATTATATTACCCTGGTCAACCATCTACTGTCATTCTATTACACTGGTCTATCATCTACTGTCATTATATTACCCTGGTCTACCATCTACTGTCATATATATATTAACCTGGTCTACCATCTACTGTCATTATATTAACCTAGTCTACCATCTACTGTCACTATATTACCCTGGTCTAAACTCTACTGCCATTATATTACCCTGGTCTACCATCTACTGTCATTATATTACCCTGGTATACCATCTACTGTCATTATATTGACCTGATCTACCATCTACTGTCATTATATTAACCTGGTCTACCATCTACTGTCATTATATTGACCTGATCTACCATCTACTCTCATTATATTAACCTGGTCTACCATCTACTGTCAATATATTACCCTGGTCTACCATCTACTGTCATTATATTACTCTGGTCTACCATCTACTGTGAGTATATTACCCTGGTCTATCATCTACTGTCATTATATTACCCTGGTCTACCATCTACTGTCATTATATTAACCTGGTCTACCCTCTACTGTCATTATATTACCCTGGTCTACCATCTACTGTCATTATATTACCCTGGTCAACCATCTACTGTCATTATATTACCCTGGTCTACCCTCTACTGTCACTATATTACCTGGTCTACCATCTACTGTCATTATATTACCCTGGTCTACCATCTACTGTCATTATATTACCTGGTCTACCATCTACTGTCATTATATTACCTGGTCTACCATCTACTGTCATTATATTACCCTGGTCTACCATCTACTGTCATTATATTACCCTGGTCTACCATCTACTGTCATTATATTACCCTGGTCTACCATCTACTGTCATTATATTACCCTGGTCTACCATCTACTGTCATTATATTACCCTGGTCTACCATCTACTGTCATTATATTACCCTGGTCTACCATCTACTGTCATTATATTACCTGGTCTACCATCTACTGTCATTATATTACCCTGGTCTACCATCTACTGTCATTATATTACCCTGGTCTACCATCTACTGTCATTATATTACCCTGGTCTACCATCTACTGTCATTATATTACCCTGGTCTACCATCTACTGTCATTATATTACCCTGGTCTACCATCTACTGTCATTATATTACCTGGTCTACCATCTACTGTCATTATATTACCTGGTCTACCATCTACTGTCATTATATTACCCTGGTCTACCATCTACTGTCATTATATTACCCTGGTCTACCATCTACTGTCATTATATTACCCTGGTCTACCATCTACTGTCATTATATTACCCTGGTCTACCATCTACTGTCATTATATTACCCTGGTCTACCATCTACTGTCATTATATTACCCTGGTCTACCATCTACTGTCATTATATTACCCTGGTCTACCATCTACTGTCATTATATTACCCTGGTCTACCATCTACTGTCATTATATTACCCTGGTCTACCATCTACTGTCATTATATTACCCTGGTCTACCATCTACTGTCATTATATTACCCTGGTCTACCATCTACTGTCATTATATTACCCTGGTCTACCATCTACTGTCATTATATTACCCTGGTCTACCATCTACTGTCATTATATTACCCTGGTCTACCCTCTACTGTCATTATATTACCCTGGTCTACCATCTACTGTCATTATATTACCCTGGTCTACCATCTACTGTCATTATATTACCCTGGTCTACCATCTACTGTCATTATATTACCCTGGTCTACCATCTACTGTCATTATATTACCCTGGTCTACCATCTACTGTCATTATATTACCCTGGTCTACCATCTACTGTCATTATATTACCCTGGTCTACCATCTACTGTCATTATATTACCCTGGTCTACCATCTACTGTCATTATATTACCCTGGTCTACCATCTACTGTCATTATATTACCCTGGTCTACCATCTACTGTCATTATATTACCCTGGTCTACCATCTACTGTCATTATATTACCCTGGTCTACCATCTACTGTCATTATATTACCCTGGTCTACCATCTACTGTCATTATATTACCCTGGTCTACCATCTACTGTCATTATATTACCCTGGTCTACCATCTACTGTCATTATATTACCCTGGTCTACCATCTACTAATGTCATTATATTACCCTGGTCTACCATCTACTGTCATTATATTACCCTGGTCTACCATCTACTGTCATTATATTACCCTGGTCTACCATCTACTGTCATTATATTACCCTGGTCTACCATCTACTGTCATTATATTACCTGGTCTACCATCTACTGTCATTATATTACCCTGGTCTACCATCTACTGTCATTATATTACCCTGGTCTACCATCTACTGTCATTATATTACCCTGGTCTACCATCTACTGTCATTATATTACCCTGGTCTACCATCTACTGTCATTATATTACCCTGGTCTACCATCTACTGTCATTATATTACCATCTACCTGGTCTACCATCTACTGTCATTATATTACCCTGGTCTACCATCTACTGTCATTATATTACCCTGGTCTACCATCTACTGTCATTATATTACCCTGGTCTACCATCTACTGTCATTATATTAACCTGGTCTACCATCTACTGTCATTATATTACCCTGGTCTACCATCTACTGTCATTATATTACCCTGGTCTACCATCTACTGTCATTATATTACCCTGGTCTACCATCTACTGTCATTATATTACCCTGGTCTACCATCTACTGTCATTATATTACACTGGTCTACCATCTACTGTCATTATATTACCCTGGTCTACCATCTACTGTCATTATATTACCTGGTCTACCATCTACTGTCATTATATTAACCTGGTCTACCATCTACTGTCATTATATTACCCTGGTCTACCATCTACTGTCATTATATTACCCTGGTCTACCATCTACTGTCATTATATTACCCTGGTCTACCATCTACTGTCATTATATTACCCTCTACTGTCATTATATTACCCTGGTCTACCATCTACTGTCATTCTATTACACTGGTCAACCATCTACTGTCATTATATTACCCTGGTCTACCATCTACTGTCATTATATTACCCTGGTCTACCATCTACTGTCATTATATTACCTGGTCTACCATCTACTGTCATTATATTACCCTCTACTGTCATTATATTACCCTGGTCTACCATCTACTGTCATTATATTACCCTGGTCAACCATCTACTGTCATTATATTACCCTGGTCTACCCTCTACTGTCACTATATTATCATGGTCTACCATCTACTGTCATAATTTTACCCTGGTCTACCCTCTACTGTCATTATATTACCCTGGTCTACCATCTACTGTCACTATATTACCCTGGTCTGCCATCTACTGTCATTATATTACCCTCTACTGTCATTATATTACCCTGGTCTACCATCTACTGTCAATATATTACCCCAGTCTATCATCTACTGTCATTATATTACCCTGGTCTACCATCTACTGTCCTTATATTACCCTGGTCTATCATCTACTGTCAATATATTACCCCAGTCTACCATCTACTGTCATTATATTGACCTGGTCAACCATCTACTGTCATGATATTACCCTGGTCTACCA
This sequence comes from Oncorhynchus tshawytscha, assembly GCF_018296145.1. Lineage (NCBI taxonomy): Eukaryota > Metazoa > Chordata > Actinopteri > Salmoniformes > Salmonidae > Oncorhynchus > Oncorhynchus tshawytscha. The sequence continues at coordinate 54,063 of NW_024608871.1, forward strand.
TCTACTGTCATTATATTACTCTGGTCTACCATCTACTGTGATTATATTACCCTGGTCTACCATTTACTGTCATTATATTACACTGGTCTACCATCTACTGTCATTATATTACCCTGTTCTACCATCTACTGTCATTATATTACCCTGGTCTACCATCTACTGTCACTATATTACCCTGGTCTAAACTCTACTGCCATTATATTACCCTGGTCTACCATCTACTGTCACTAGATTACACTGGTCTACCCTCTACTGACATTATATTACCCTGGTATACAATCTACTGTCATTATATTACCCTGGTCAACCATCTACTGTCATTCTATTACACTGGTCTATCATCTACTGTCATTATATTACCCTGGTCTACCATCTACTGTCATTATATTAACCTGGTCTACCATCTACTGTCATTATATTAACCTAGTCTACCATCTACTGTCACTATATTACCCTGGTCTAAACTCTACTGCCATTATATTACCCTGGTCTACCATCTACTGTCATTATATTACCCTGGTATACCATCTACTGTCATTATATTGACCTGATCTACCATCTACTGTCATTATATTAACCTGGTCTACCATCTACTGTCATTATATTGACCTGATCTACCATCTACTCTCATTATATTAACCTGGTCTACCATCTACTGTCAATATATTACCCTGGTCTACCATCTACTGTCATTATATTACATCTACTGTCATTATATTCTGGTCTACCATCTACTGTCAGTATATTACCCTGGTCTATCATCTACTGTCATTATATTACCCTGGTCTACCATCTACTGTCATTATATTAACCTGGTCTACCCTCTACTGTCATTATATTACCCTGGTCTACCATCTACTGTCATTATATTACCCTGGTCTACCATCTACTGTCATTATATTACCCTGGTCTACCATCTACTGTCACTATATTACCATGGTCTACCATCTACTGTCATTATATTACCCTGGTCTACCATCTACTGTCATTATATTACTCTTGTCTACCATCTACTGTCAATATATTACCCTCTACTGTCATTATATTACCCTGGTCTACCATCTACTGTCATTATATTACCCTGGTCAACCATCTACTGTCATTATATTACCCTGGTCTACCCTCTACTGTCATTATATTACCCTGGTCTACCATCTACTGTCACTATATTACCCTGGTCTACCATCTACTGTCATTATATTACCCTGGTCTACCATCTACTGTCATTATATTAACCTGGTCTACCATCTACTGTCATTTATACCCTTACCCTCTACTGTCATTATATTACCCTGGTCTGCCATCTACTGTCATTATATTACCCTCTACTGTCATTATATTACCCTGGTCTACCATCTACTGTCATTCTATTACACTGGTCAACCATCTACTGTCATTATATTACCCTGGTCTACCATCTACTGTCAATATATTACCCTGGTCTACCATCTACTGTCATTATATTAACCTGGTCTACCATCTACTGTCATTATATTACCCTCTACTGTCATTATATTACCCTGGTCTGCCATCTACTGTCATTATATTACCCTGGTCAACCATCTACTGTCATTATATTACCCTGGTCTACCCTCTACTGTCACTATATTACCATGGTCTACCATGTACTGTCATAATTTTACCCTGGTCTACCCTCTACTGTCATTATATTACCCTGGTCTACCATCTACTGTCACTATATTACCCTGGTCTGCCATCTACTGTCATTATATTACCCTCTACTGTCATTATATTACCCTGGTCTACCATCTACTGTCAATATATTACCCCAGTCTATCATCTACTGTCATTATATTACCCTGGTCTACCATCTACTGTCCTTATATTACCCTGGTCTATCATCTACTGTCAATATATTACCCCAGTCTACCATCTACTGTCATGATATTACCCTGGTCTACCATCTACTGTCATTATATTACTCTGGTCTACCATCTACTGTGATTATATTACCCTGGTCTACCATTTACTGTAATTATATTACTCTGGTCTACCATCTACTGTCATTATATTACCCTGTTCTACCATCTACTGTCATTATATTACCTGGTCTACCATCTACTGTCACTATATTACCCTGGTCTAAACTCTACTGCCATTATATTACCCTGGTCTACCATCTACTGTCACTAGATTACACTGGTCTACCCTCTACTGACATTATATTACCCTGGTATACAATCTACTGTCATTATATTACCCTGGTCAACCATCTACTGTCATTCTATTACACTGGTCTATCATCTACTGTCATTATATTACCCTGGTCTACCATCTACTGTCATTATATTACTCTGGTCTACCATCTACTGTCATTATATTACACTGGTCTACCATCTGCTGTCATCTACTGTCATATTACCTGGTCTACCTCTACTGTCATTATATTACCATCTACTGTCATTATATTACCCTGGTCTACCATCTACTGTCACTATATTACCCTGGTCTAAACTCTACTGTCATTATATTACCCTGGTCTACCATCTACTGTCATTATATTACCCTGGTATACCATCTACTGTCATTATATTGACCTGATCTACCATCTACTGTCATTATATTAACCTGGTCTACCATCTACTGTCATTATATTGACCTGATCTACCATCTACTGTCATTTTATTAACCTGGTCTACCATCTACTGTCATATATTACCCTGGTCTACCATCTACTGTCATTATATTACTCTGGTCTACCATCTACTGTGAGTATATTACCCTGGTCTACCATTTACTTTCATTATATTACCCTAGTCTACCATCTACTGTCATTATATTACCCTGGTCTACCATCTACTGTCATTATATTACCCTCTACTGTCATTATATTACCCTGGTCTACCATCTACCTGTCATTATATTACCCTGGTCAACCATCTACTGTCATTATATTACCCTGGTCTACCATCTACTGTCATTATATTACCCTGGTCTACCATCTACTGTCAATATATTACCCTCTACTGTCACTGTCATTATATTACCCTGGTCTACCATCTACTGTCATTATATTACCCTGGTCAACCATCTACTGTCATTATATTACCCTGGTCTACCCTCTACTGTCACTATATTACCATGGTCGACCATCTACTGTCATTATATTACCCTGGTCTACCATCTACTGTCATTATACTACTCTTGTCTACCATCTACTGTCAATATATTACCCTCTACTGTCATTATATTACCCTGGTCTACCATCTACTGTCATTATATTACCCTGGTCTACCATCTACTGTCATTATATTACCCTGGTCTACCTCTACTGTCATTATATTACCCTGGTCTACCATCTACTGTCACTGTCATATATTACCCTGGTCTTCCATCTACTGTCATTATATTACCCTCTACTGTCATTATATTACCCTGGTCTACCATCTACTGTCATTCTATTACACTGGTCAACCATCTACTGTCATTATATTACCCTGGTCTACCATCTACTGTCATTATATTAACCTGGTCTACCATCTACTGTCATTATATTAACCTAGTCTACCATCTACTGTCACTATATTACCCTGGTCTAAACTCTACTGTCATTATATTACCCTGGTCTACCATCTACTGTCATTATATTACCCTGGTCTACCATCTACTGTCATTATATTACCTGGTCTACCATCTACTGTCATTATATTACCCTGGTCTACCATCTACTGTCATTATATTACCTGGTCTACCATCTACTGTCATTATATTACCCTGGTCTACCATCTACTGTCATTATATTACCCTGGTCTACCATCTACTGTCATTATATTACCCTGGTCTACCATCTACTGTCATTATATTACCTGGTCTACCATCTACTGTCATTATATTATCCTGGTCTACCATCTACTGTCATTATATTACCCTGGTCTACCATCTACTGTCATTATATTACCTGGTCTCTACCATCTACTGTCATTATATTACCCTGGTCTACCATCTACTGTCATTATATTACCCTGGTCTACCATCTACTGTCATTATATTACCCTGGTCTACCATCTACTGTCATTATATTACCCTGGTCTACCATCTACTGTCATTATATTACCTGGTCTACCATCTACTGTCATTATATTACCCTGGTCTACCATCTACTGTCATTATATTACCCTGGTCTACCATCTACTGTCATTATATTACCCTGGTCTACCATCTACTGTCATTATATTAACCTGGTCTACCATCTACTGTCATTATATTACCCTGGTCTACCATCTACTGTCATTATATTACCCTGTTCTACCATCTACTGTCATTATATTACCCTGGTCTACCATCTACTGTCATTATATTACACTGGTCTACCCTCTACTGTCATTATATTATCCTGGTCTACCATCTACTGTCATTATATTACCCTCTACTGTCATTATATTACCCTGGTCTACCATCTACTGTCATTCTATTACACTGGTCTACAATCTACTGTCATTATATTACCCTGGTCTACCATCTACTGTCATTATATTACCCTGGTCTACCATCTACTGTCATTATATTAACCTGGTCTACCATCTACTGTCATTATATTACCCTGGTCTACCATCTACTGTCATTATATTACCCTGGTCTACCATCTACTGTCATTATATTACCCTGGTCTACCATCTACTGTCATTATATTACACTGGTCTACCCTCTACTGTCATTATATTACCATGGTCTTCCATCTACTGTCATAATATTACCCTGGTCTACCATCTACTGTCATTATATTACCCTGGTCTACCATCTACTGTCATTATATTACCCTGGTCTACCATCTACTGTCATTATATTACCCTGGTCTACATCTACTGTCATTATATTACCCTGGTCTACCATCTACTGTCATTATATTACACTGGTCTACCATCTACTGTCATTATATTACCCTGGTCTACCATCTACTGTCATTATATTACCCTGGTCTACCATCTACTGTCATTATATTAACCTGGTCTACCATCTACTGTCATTATATTACCCTGGTCTACCATCTACTGTCCATCTACTGTCATTATATTACCCTGGTCTACCATCTACTGTCATTATATTACCCTGGTCTACCATCTACTGTCATTATATTACCCTGTTCTACCATCTACTGTCATTATATTACCCTGGTCTACCATCTACTGTCATTATATTACCCTGGTCTACCATCTACTGTCATTATATTACCCTGGTCTACCATCTACTGTCATTATATTACCCTGGTCTACCATCTACTGTCATTATATTACCTGGTCTACCATCTACTGTCATTATATTAACCTGGTCTACCATCTACTGTCATTATATTACCCTGGTCTACCATCTACTGTCATTATATTACCCTGGTCTACCATCTACTGTCATTATATTACCCTGGTCTACCATCTACTGTCATTATATTACCCTGGTCTACCATCTACTGTCATTATATTACACTGGTCTACCATCTACTGTCATTATATTATCCTGGTCTACCATCTACTGTCATTATATTACCCTGGTCTACCCTCTACTGTCACTATATTACCATGGTCTTCCATCTACTGTCATAATATTACCCTGGTCTACCATCTACTGTCATTATATTACCCTGGTCTACCATCTACTGTCATTATATTACCCTGGTCTACCATCTACTGTCATTATATTACCCTGGTCTACCATCTACTGTCATTATATTACCCTGGTCTACCATCTACTGTCATTATATTACCTGGTCTACCATCTACTGTCATTATATTACCCTGGTCTACCATCTACTGTCATTATATTACCCTGGTCTACCATCTACTGTCATTATATTAACCTGGTCTACCATCTACTGTCATTATATTACCCTGGTCTACCATCTACTGTCATTATATTACCTGGTCTACCATCTACTGTCATTATATTACCCTGGTCTACCATCTACTGTCATTATATTACCCTGTTCTACCATCTACTGTCATTGTATTACACTGGTCTACCATCTACTGTCACTAGATTACACTGGTCTACCCTCTACTGTCATTATATTACCCTGGTATACCATCTACTGTCATTATATTAACCTGGTCTACCATCTACTATCATTATATTACCCTGGTCTACCATCTACTGTCATTATATTACCCTGGTCTACCATCTACTGTTAATATATTACCCTCTACTGTCATTATATTACCATGGTCGACCATCTACTGTCATTATATTACCCTGGTCTACCATCTACTGTCATTATATTACTCTGGTCTACCATCTACTGTGATTATATTACCCTGGTCTACCATTTACTGTCATTATATTAAACTGGTCTACCATCTGCTGTCATTATATTACAATGTTCTACCATCTACTGTCATTATATTACCCTGGTCTACCATCTACTGTCATTATATTACCCTGGTCTACCATCTACTGTCATTATATTACCCTGGTCTACCATCTACTGTCATTATATTAACCTGGTCTACCATCTACTGTCATTATATTACCCTGGTCTACCATCTACTGTCATTATATTACCCTGGTCTACCATCTACTGTCATTATATTACCCTGGTCTACCATCTACTGTCATTATATTACCCTGGTATACCATCTACTGTCATTATATTACCTGGTCTACCATCTACTGTCATTATATTACCCTGGTCTACCATCTACTGTCATTATATTACCCTGGTCTACCATCTACTGTCATTATATTACCCTCTACTGTCATTATATTACCCTGGTCTACCGTCTACTGTCATTATATTACCCTGGTCTACCATCTACTGTCATTCTATTACACTGGTCTACCTTCTACTGTCATTATATTACCCTGGTCTACCATCTACTGTCATTATATTACCCTGGTCTACCATCTACTGTCATTATATTACCCTGGTCTACCATCTACTGTTATTATATTACCCTCTACTGTCATTATATTACCCTGGTCTACCATCTACTGTCATTATATTCCCTGGTCTACCATCTACTGTCATTATATTACCCTGGTCTACCATCTACTGTCATTATATTAAACTGGTCTACCATCTACTGTCATTATATTACCTGTTCTACCATCTACTGTCATTATATTACCCTGGTCTACCATCTACTGTCATTATATTACACTGGTCTACCCTCTACTGTCATTATATTATCCTGGTCTACCATCTACTGTCATTATATTACCCTGGTCTACCATCTACTGTCATTATATTACCATGGTCTTCCATCTACTGTCATTATATTACCCTGGTCTACCATCTACTGTCATTATATTACCCTGGTCTACCATCTACTGTCATTATATTACCCTGGTCTACCATCTACTGTCATTCTATTACACTGGTCTACCATCTACTGTCATTATATTACCCTGGTCTACCATCTACTGTCATTATATTACCCTGGTCTACCATCTACTGTCATTATATTAACCTGGTCTACCATCTACTGTCATTATATTACCCTGGTCTACCATCTACTGTCATTATATTAACCTGGTCTACCATCTACTGTCATTATATTACCCTGGTCTACCATCTACTGTCATTATATTACCCTGTTCTACCATCTACTGTCATTGTATTACACTGGTCTACCATCTACTGTCACTAGATTACACTGGTCTACCCTCTACTGACATTATATTACCCTGGTATACCATCTACTGTCATTATATTAACCTGGTCTACCGTCTACTATCATGATATTACCCTGGTCTACCATCTACTGTCACTAGATTACACTGGTCTACCCTCTACTGACATTATATTACCCTGGTCTACCATCTACTGTCATTATATTAACCTGGTCTACCATCTACTGTCATTATATTACCCTGGTCTACCATCTACTGTCATTATATTACCCTGCACTACCCTCTACTGTCATTATATTACCCTGGTCTACCATCTACTGTCATTATATTACCCTCTACTGTCATTATATTACCCTGGTCTACCATCTACTGTCATTATATTACCCTGGTCTACCATCTACTGTCATTATATTACCCTGGTCTACCATCTACTGTCATTATATTACCCTGGTCTACCATCTACTGTCATTATATTACACTGGTCTACCATCTACTGTCATTATATTACCCTGGTCTACCATCTACTGTCATTATATTACCCTGGTCTACCATCTACTGTCATTATATTACCTGGTCTACCATCTACTGTCATTATATTACCATCTGGTCTACCCATCTACTGTCATTATATTACCCTGGTCTACCCTCTACTGTCATTATATTACCCTGGTCTACCATCTACTGTCATTATATTACCCTGGTCCCATCTACTGTCATTATATTACCCTGGTCTACCATCTACTGTCATTATATTACCCTGGTCTACCATCTACTGTCATTATATTACCCTGGTCTACCATCTACTGTCATTATATTACCCTGGTCTACCATCTACTGTCATTATATTACCCTGGTCTACCATCTACTGTCATTATATTACCCTGGTCTACCATCTACTGTCATTATATTACCCTGGTCTACCATCTACTGTCATTATATTACCCTGGTCTACCATCTACTGTCATTATATTACCCTGGTCTACCATCTACTGTCACTATATTACCATGGTCTTCCATCTACTGTCATAATATTACCCTGGTCTACCATCTACTGTCATTATATTACCCTGGTCTACCATCTACTGTCACTATATTACCCTGGTCTACCATCTACTGTCATTATATTACCCTGGTCCCTCTACTGTCATTATATTACCCTGGTCTACCATCTACTGTCATTATATTACCCTGGTCTACCATCTACTGTCATTATATTACCCTGGTCTACCATCTACTGTCATTATATTACCCTGGTCTACCATCTACTGTCATTATATTAACCTGGTCTACCATCTACTGTCATTATATTACCCTGGTCTACCATCTACTGTCATTATATTAACCTGGTCTACCATCTACTGTCATTATATTACCCTGGTCTACCATCTACTGTCATTATATTACCCTGTTCTACCATCTACTGTCATTGTATTACACTGGTCTACCATCTACTGTCACTAGATTACACTGGTCTACCCTCTACTGACATTATATTACCCTGGTATACCATCTACTGTCATTATATTAACCTGGTCTACCATCTACTATCATGATATTACCCTGGTCTACCATCTACTGTCACTAGATTACACTGGTCTACCCTCTACTGACATTATATTACCCTGGTATACCATCTACTGTCATTATATTAACCTGGTCTACCATCTACTATCATGATATTACCCTGGTCTACCATCTACTGTCATTATATTACCCTGGTCTACCATCTACTGTTAATATATTACCCTCTACTGTCATTATATTACCATGGTCGACCATCTACTGTCATTATATTACCCTGGTCTACCATCTACTGTCATTATATTACCCTGGTCTACCATCTACTGTCATTATATTACCCTGGTCTACCATCTACTGTCATTATATTAAACTGGTCTACCATCTGCTGTCATTATATTACAATGTTCTACCATCTACTGTCATTATATTACCCTGGTCTACCATCTACTGTCATTATATTACACTGGTCTACCCTCTACTGTATTATATTAACCTAGTCTACCATCTACTGTCATTATATTACCCTGGTCTACCTTCTACTGTCATTATATTACCCTGGTCTACCATCTACTGTCATTATATTACCCTGGTCTAAACTCTACTGTCATTATATTACCTGATCTACCATCTACTGTCATTATATTACCCCCCTGGTCTACCATCTACTGTCATTATATTGACCTGATCTACCATCTGGTCATTATATTACCCTGGTCAACCATCTACTGTCATTATATATTACTGTCCCTGGTCTACCCTCTACTGTCATTATATTAATTGGTCTTCCATCTACTGTCATTATATTACCCTGGTCTACCATCTACTGTCATCATATTACCCTGGTCTACCATCTACTGTCACTTTCATTATATTACCCTGGTCTACCATCTACTGTCATTATATTATCACCATCTACTGTCATTATATTACCCTGTCTACCATCTACTGTCATTATATTCACCTGGTCTACCATCTACTGTCATTATATTATTACCCTCTACTGTCATTATATTACCCTGGTCTACCATCTACTGTCATTATATTACCCTGGTCAACCATCTACTGTCATAATATTACCCTGGTCTACCATCTGTCATTATATTTACTCCTGGTCTACCCATCTACTGTCATTATATTACCCCTGGTCTTCCATCTACTGTCATTATATTACCCTCTACTGTCATTATATTACCCTGGTCTACCATCTACTGTCATTATATTACCCTGGTCAACCATCTACTGTCATTATATTACCCTGGTCTACCATCTACTGTCATTATATTACTCCCTGGTCTACCATCTACTGTCATTATATTAACTCAGCCTACCTGTCATCTACTGTCATTATATTACTCCTCTACTGTCATTATATTACACTGGTCTACCATCTACTGTCATTATATTACCCCGTCTACCATCTACTGTCATTATATTACCCTGGTCTACCATCTACTGTCATTATATTAACTGGTCTACCATGTACTGTCATAATTTACCTGGTCTACCCTCTACTGTCATTATATTACCCTGGTCTACCATCTACTGTCACTATATTACTCCTGGTCTGCCATCTACTGTCATTATATTACTCCATCTACTGTCATTATATTACACTGGTCTACCATCTACTGTCATTATATTACCCTGGTCTATCATCTACTGTCATTATATTGATCCTGTTCTACCATCTACTGTCATGATATTAACCCCATCTAAATCTACTGTCAATATATTACCCTGGTCTACCATCTACTGTCATTATATTACCCTGGTCAACCCTCTACTGCCATTATATTACCCTGGTCTACCATCTACTGTCATTATATTACACTGGTCTACCATCTACTGTCATTATATTACCCTGGTCTACCATTTACTGTCATTATATTACCCTGGTCTACCATCTACTGTCACTATATTACACTGGTCTACCATCTACTGACATTATATTACCTTGTATACAATCTACTGTCATTATATTACCCTGGTCTAACCATCTACTGTCATTATATTCCACTGGTCTATCATCTACTGTCATTATATTACCCTGGTCTACCATCTACTGTCATTATATTAACCTGGTCTACCATCTACTGTCATTATATTACCCTGGTCTACCATCTACTGTCATGATATTAACCTGTCTGAACCCCATTGCCATTATATTACCCTTGGTCTACCATCTACTGTCATTATATTACCCTGGTATACCATCTACTGTCATTATATTGACCTGATTACCATCTACTGTCATTATATTAACTCATTGTTTCATTATCTACTGTCATTATATTGACCTGATCTACCATCTACTCTCATTATATTACCCTGGTCTACCATCTACTGTCAATATATTACCCTGGTCTACCATCTACTGTCATTATATTACTCTGGTCTACCATCTACTGTGAGTATATTACTCTGGTCTATCATCTACTGTCATTATATTACCCTGGTCTACCATCTACTGTCATTATATTACCCTGTTCTACCATCTACTGTCATTGTATTACACTGGTCTACCATCTACTGTCACTATATTACCCTGGTCTAAACCTACTGCCATTATATTACCCTGGTCTACCATCTACTGTCATTATATTACACTGGTCTACCTCTACTGTCATTATATTGACCTGGTATACCATCTACTGTCATTATATTAACCTGGTCTACCATCACTGTCATTATATTGACCCTGGTCTACCATCTACTGTCATTATATTAACCTGGTCTACCATCTACTGTCATTATATTACCATGGTCTACTATCTACTGTCATTATATTACCCTGGCCTACCATCTACTGTGAGTATATTACCCTGGTCTACCATCTACTGTCACTAGATTACACTGGTCTACCCTCTACTGACATTATATTACCCTGGTATACAATCTACTGTCATTATATTAACCTGGTCTACCATTTACTATCATGATATTACCCTGGTCTACCATCTACTGTCATTATATTAACCTGGTCTACCATCTACTGTCATTATATTACCATGGTCTACCATCTACTGTCACTAGATTACACTGGTCTACCCTCTACTGACATTATATTACCCTGGTATACCATCTATTGTCATTATATTACCCTGGTCTACCATCTACTGTCATTATATTACTCTGGTCTACCATCTACTGTCATTATATTAACCTGTTCTACCATCTACTGTCATTATATTACCCTGGTCTACCCTCTACTGTCACTATATTACCATGGTCTTCCATCTACTGTCATAATATTACCCTGGTCTACCCTCATTGTCATATCATATTACCCTGGTCTACCATTCCACTGTCACTTTATGCTACCCTGGTCTATTCTCTACTGTCATTATATTACCCTGGTCTACCATCTACTGTCATTATATTACCCTGGTCTGCCATCTACTGTCATTATATTACACTGGTCTACCATCTACTGTCATTATATTAACCTTGTCTACCATCTATTGTCATTATATTACCATGGTCTACCATGTAACTGTCATTATTTTAACCTGGTCTACCATCTACTGTCATTATATTACCCTGGTCTACCATCTACTGTCATTATATTACCCTGGTCAACCATCTACTGTCATATATTACCCTGGTCTACCATCTGTCATTATATTACCCTGGTCTACCATCTACTGTCAATATATTACCCTACCCATCAGTCTCCACTGTCATTATATTACCCTGGTCTACCATCTACTGTCCTTATATTACTCCTGGTCTACCATCTACTGTCATTATATTACCCTGGTCTACCCTCTACTGTCATTATATTACCATGGTCTGCCATCTAATGTCATTATATTACCCTGGTCAACCATCTACTGTCATTATATTACCCTGGTCTACCATCTACTGTCACTATATTATCATGGTCTACCATCTACTGTCATTATATTACTCCTGGTCTACCTCTACTGTCATTCGATTACCCTGGTCTACCATCTACTGTCACTATATTACTCCTGGTCTGCCATCTACTGTCAATATATTACCCTGGTCAACCATCTACTGTCATTATATTAACTCTGATCTACCATCTACTGTCATTATATTACCTCTGGTCTACCATGTACTGTCATGATTTTTCAACCTTGGTCTACCATCTACTGTCATTATATTACCCTGGTCTACCATCTACTGTCATTATATTACCCTGGTCTACCATCTACTGTCATTATATTACACTGGTCCCATCTACTGTCATTATATTACCCTGGTCTACCATCTACTGTCATTATATTACCCCAGTCTATCATCTACTGTCATTATATTAACCTGGTCTACCATATCTACTGGCATTATATTACCCTGGTCTACCATCTACTGTCATTATATTACCCTGGCCTACCTCTACTGTCATTATATTACCCTGGTATACCATCTACTGTCATTCTATTGATCTGGTCTACCATCTACTGTCATGATATTACTCCTGGTCTACCATCTACTGTCATTATATTACCCTGGTCTACCATCTACTGTCATTATATTACCTTGGTCTACCATCTACTGTCACTATATATTACCCTGGTCTACTTACTGTCATTATATTACCATGGTCTACCATCTACTGTCAATATATTACCCTGGTCTAACCCTCTACTGCCATTATATTACCCTGGTCTACCATCTACTGTCACTAGATTACACTGGTCTACTCCTCTACCTGTCATTATATTACCCTGGTATACCATCTACTGTCATTATATTAACCTGGTCTACCATCTACTGTCATTATATTACCCTGGTCTACCATCTACTGTGATTATTTTACTCCTGGTCTACCATTTACTGTCATTATTAAACTGGTCTACCATCTACTGTCATTATATTAACCTGTTCTACCATCTACTGTCATTATATTACCCTGGTCTAAACTCTACTGCCATTATATTACCCTGGTCTACCATCTACTGTCATTATATTACCCTGGTATACCATCTACTGTCATTATATTGACCTGATCTACCATCTACTGTCATTATATTCACTCTGGTCTACTATCTACTGTCATTATATTGACCTGATCAACATCTACTGTCATTATATTAACTGGTCTACCATCTACTGTCAATATATTACCCTGGTCTACCATCTACTGTCATTATACTGTCATTATATTACCCTGGTCTACCATCTACTGTCATTATATTACCCTGGCCTACCATCTACTGTCATTATATCATCCCTGGTCTACCATCTACTGTCATTATATTAACCTGGTCTATCATCTACTGTCATTATATTACCCTGTCTACCATCTACTGTCACTATATTACCCTGGTCTAAACATCTACTGTCAATATATTACCCTGGTCTACTATCTACTGTCATTATATTACCCCTGGTATACCATCTACTGTCATTATATTGACCTGGTCTACCATCTACTGTCATCATATTACCCTGGTCTACCATCTACTGTCATTTATTATCCTGGTCTACCATCTACTGTCATTATATTACCCTGGTCTACCATCTACTGTCATTATATTACCCTGGTCTACCATCTACTGTCATTATATTCACTGGTCTAATATCTACTGTCATTATATTGACCTGGTCTACCATCTACTGTCATTATATTACCATGGTCTACCATCTACTGTCATTATATTAACCTGGTCTACCCATCTACTGTCAATATTACCCTGGTCTACCATCTACTGTCATTATATTACCCTGGTCTACCCTCTACTGTCATTATATTACCCTCTACTGTCATTATATTACCCTCTACTACGTCATTATATTACCCTGGTCTACCATCTACTGTCATTATATTACCCTGGTCAACCATCTACTGTCATTATACTACCCTGGTCTACTCCCATCTACTGTCACTATATTACCATGGTCTTCCATCTACTGTCATAATATTACCCTGGTCTACCATCTCCTGTCATTATATTACCCTGGTCTACCATCTACTGTCACTATATTACCCTGGTCTACCATCTACTGTCATTATATTACCCTCTACTGTCATTATATTACCCTGGTCTACCATCTACTGTCATTCTATTACACTGGTCTACCATCTACTGTCATTATATTACCCTGGTCTACCATCTACTGTCATTATATTACCCTGGTCTACCATCTACTGTCATTATATTAACCTGGTCTACCATCTACTGTCATTATATTACCCTGGTCTACCATCTACTGTCATTATATTACACTGGTCTACCATCTACTGTCATTATATTACCCTGGTCTACCATCTACTGTCATTATATTACCCACTAGATTACACTGGTCTACCCTCTACTGACATTATATTACCCTGGTCTACCATCTACTGTCATTATATTAACCTGGTCTACCATCTACTATCATGATATTACCCTGGTCCATCTACTGTCACTAGATTACACTGGTCTACCCTCTACTGACATTATATTACCCTGGTATACCATCTACTGTCATTATATTAACCTGGTCTACCATCTACTATCATGATATTACCCTGGTCTACCATCTACTGTCATTATATTACCCTGGTCTACCATCTACTGTTAATATATTACCCTCTACTGTCATTATATTACCATGGTCGACCATCTACTGTCATTATATTACCCTGGTCTACCATCTACTGTCATTATATTACTCTGGTCTACCATCTACTGTGATTATATTACCCTGGTCTACCATTTACTGTCATTATATTAAACTGGTCTACCATCTGCTGTCATTATATTACAATGTTCTACCATCTACTGTCATTATATTACCCTGGTCTACCATCTACTGTCATTATATTACCTGGTCTACCATCTACTGTCATTATATTATCCTGGTCTACCATCTACTGTCATTATATTACCCTGGTCTACCTTCTACTGTCATTATATTAACCTAGTCTACCATCTACTGTCATTATATTACCCTGGTCTACCATCTACTGTCATTATATTAACCTGGTCTACCATCTACTGTCACTATATTACCCTGGTCTAAACTCTACTGTCATTATATTACCCTGGTCTACCATCTACTGTCATTATATTACCCTGGTATACCATCTACTGTCATTATATTGACCTGATCTACCATCTACTGTCATTATATTCACCTGGTCTACCATCTACTGTCATTATATTGACCTGATCTACCATCTGTCATTATATTAACCTGGTCTACCATCTACTGTCAATATATTGCCCTGGTCTACCATCTACTGTCATTATATTACCCTGGTCTACCATCTACTGTCATTATATTACCTGGTCTACCATCTACTGTCATTATATTACCCTGGTCTACCATCTACTGTCATTATATTACCTGGTCTACCATCTACTGTCATTATATTACCTGGTCTACCATCTACTGTCATTATATTACCCTGGTCTACCATCTACTGTCATTATATTACCCTGGTCTACCATCTACTGTCATTATATTTCCCTGGTCTACCATCTACTGTCATTATATTACCCTGGTCTACCATCTACTGTCATTATATTACCCTGGTCTACCATCTACTGTCATTATATTACCCTGGTCTACCATCTACTGTCATTATATTACCCTGGTCTACCATCTACTGTCATTATATTACCTGGTCTACCATCTACTGTCATTATATTACCCTGGTCTACCATCTACTGTCATTATATTACCCTGGTCTACCATCTACTGTCATTATATTACCCTGGTCTACCATCTACTGTCATTATATTACCCTGGTTACCATCTACTGTCATTATATTACCTGGTCTACCATCTACTGTCATTATATTACACTGGTCTACCATCTACTGTCATTATATTACCCTGGTCTACCATCTACTGTCATTATATTAACCTGGTTGGACCATCTACTGTCATTATATTACCCTGGTCTACCATCTACTGTCATTATATTACATCTGTTCCTGTGTATGGCCTGGTCTACCATCTGCTGTCATTATATTACCCTGGTCAACCATCTACTGTCATTATATTATCCTGGTCTACCATCTACTGTCATTATATTTTCCTGGTCTACCATCTACTGTCATTATATTACCCTGGTCTACCATCTACTGTCGTTATATTACCCTGGTCTACCATCTACTGTCATTATATTACCCTGGTCTACCATCTACTGTCATTATATTACCTGGTCCTCTACTGTCATTATATTGGCCCCCTGTCTACCATCTACTGTCATTATATTACCCTGGTCTACCATCTACTGTCATTATATTGCACTGGTCTACCCATCTACTGTCATTATATTACCCTGGTCTACCATCTACTGTCATTATATTGCCTGGTCTACCATCTACTGTCATTATATTACCTGGTCTCTCTACTGTCATTATATTGCCCTGGTCAACCATCTACTGTCGTTATATTACCTGGTCTACCATCTACTGTCATTATATTATGGTCTACCATCTACTGTCATTATATTACCCTGGTCTACCATCTACTGTCATTATATTACCCTGGTCAACCATCTACTGTCATTATATTACCCTGGTCTGCCATCTACTGTCATTATATTACCCTGGTCTACCATCTACTGTCATTATATTACCCTGGTCTACCATCTACTGTCATTATATTACCCTGGTCTACCATCTACTGTCATTATATTACCCTGGTCTACCATCTACTGTCATTATATTACCCTGGTCTTCCATCTACTGTCATTATATTACCCTGGTCTACCATCTACTGTCATTATATTACCTGGTCTACCATCTACTGTCATTATATTACCTGGTCTACCATCTACTGTCATTATATTACCCTGGTCTACCATCTACTGTCATTATATTACCTGGTCTACCATCTACTGTCATTATATTACCCTGGTCTACCATCTACTGTCATTATATTACCTGGTCTACCATCTACTGTCATTATATTACCCTGGTCTACCATCTACTGTCATTATATTACCTGGTCTACCATCTACTGTCATTATATTACCCTGGTCTACCATCTACTGTCATTATATTACCCTGGTCTACCATCTACTGTCATTATATTACCCTGGTCTACCATCTACTGTCATTATATTACCCTGGTCTACCATCTACTGTCATTATATTAGCCTGGTCCCTCTACTGTCATTATATTACCTGGTCTACCATCTACTGTCATTATATTACACTGGTCTACCATCTACTGTCATTATATTACCTGGTCTACCATCTACTGTCATTATATTACCTGGTCTACCATCTACTGTCATTATATTACCCTGGTCTACCATCTACTGTCATTATATTACCCTGGTCTACCATCTACTGTCATTATATTACCTGGTCTGCCATCTACTGTCATTATATTACCTGGTCTACCATCTACTGTCATTTATATTACCCTGGTCTACCATCTACTGTCATTATATTACCCTGGTCTACCATCTACTGTCATTATATTACCTGGTCTACCATCTACTGTCATTATATTACCCTGGTCTACCATCTACTGTCATTATATTACCCTGGTCTACCATCTACTGTCATTATATTACCCTGGTCTACCATCTACTGTCATTATATTACCCTGGTCTACCATCTACTGTCATTATATTAACCTGGTCTACCATCTACTGTCATTATATTACCTGGTCTACCTCTACTGTCATTATATTACCCTGGTCTGCCATCTACTGTCATTATATTACCCTGGTCAACCATCTACTGTCATTATATTACCTGGTCTACCATCTACTGTCATTATATTACCTAGTCTACCATCTACTGTCATTATATTACCCTGGTCTACCATCTACTGTCATTATATTACCTGGTCTACCATCTACTGTCATTATATTACCCTGGTATGCATCTACTGTCATTATATTGACCTGGTCTACCATCTACTGTCATTATATTGCCTGGTTCCCATCTACTGTCATTATATTGACCCTGGTCTACCATCTACTGTCATTATATTACCCTGGTCTACCATCTACTGTCATTATATTACCCTGGTCTACCATCTACTGTCATTATATTACCCTGGTCTACCATCTACTGTCATTATATTACCTGGTCCCTCTACTGTCATTATATTACCCTGGTCTACCATCTACTGTCATTATATTACCCTGGTCTACCATCTACTGTCATTATATTACCCTGGTCTACCATCTACTGTCATTATATTAACCTGGTCTACCATCTACTGTCATTATATTGCTGGTCCTCTACTGTCATTATATTACCCTGGTCTACCATCTACTGTCATTATATTGCCTGGTCTACCATCTACTGTCATTATATTACCCTGGTCTACCATCTACTGTCATTATATTACCCTGGTCTACCATCTACTGTCATTATATTAACCTGGTCCCATCTACTGTCATTATATTACCTGGTCTACCATCTACTGTCGTTATATTACCCTGGTCTACCATCTACTGTCATTATATTACCCTGGTCTACCATCTACTGTCATTATATTACCCTGGTCTACCATCTACTGTCATTATATTACCTGGTCTACCACTGTCATTATATTACCTGGTCTACCATCTACTGTCATTATATTACCCTGGTCTACCATCTACTGTCATTATATTACCTGGTCTACCATCTACTGTCATTATATTACCCTGGTCTACCATCTACTGTCATTATATTACCCTGGTCTACCACTCTACTGTCATTATATTACCCTGGTCTACCATCTACTGTCATTATATTACCCTGGTATACCATCTACTGTCATTATATTGACCTGATCTACCATCTACTGTCATTATATTCACCTGGTCTACCATCTACTGTCATTATATTGACCTGATCTACCATCTACTGTCATTATATTACCTGGTCTACCATCTACTGTCAATATATTACCCTGGTCTACCATCTACTGTCATTATATTACCCTGGTCTACCATCTACTGTCATTATATTACCCTGGTCTACCATCTACTGTCATTATATTACCTGGTCTACCATCTACTGTCATTATATTACCTGGTCTACCATCTACTGTCATTATATTACCCTGGTCTACCATCTACTGTCATTATATTGCCCTGGTCTACCATCTACTGTCATTATATTACCCTGGTCTACCATCTACTGTCATTATATTACCCTGGTCTTCCATCTACTGTCATTATATTACCCTGGTCTACCATCTCCTGTCATTATATTACCTGGTCTACCATCTACTGTCATTATATTACCCTGGTCTACCATCTACTGTCATTATATTACCCTGGTCCCATCTACTGTCATTATATTACCCTGGTCTACCATCTACTGTCATTATATTACCTGGTCTACCATCTACTGTCATTATATTACCTGGTCTACCATCTACTGTCATTATATTACCCTGGTCTACCATCTACTGTCATTATATTAACCTGGTCTACCATCTACTGTCATTATATTACCCTGGTCTACCATCTACTGTCATTATATTACCCTGGTCTACCATCTACTGTCATTATATTACCCTGGTCTACCATCTACTGTCATTATATTACCCTGGTCTACCATCTACTGTCATTATATTACCCTGGTCTACCATCTACTGTCATTATATTACCCTGGTCTACCATCTACTGTCATTATATTACCCTGGTCTACCATCTACTGTCATTATATTACCCTGGTCTACCATCTACTGTCATTATATTACCCTGGTCTACCATCTACTGTCATTATATTACCCTGGTCTACCATCTACTGTCATTATATTACCCTGGTCTACCATCTACTGTCATTATATTACCCTGGTCTACCATCTACTGTCATTATATTACCCTGGTCTACCATCTACTGTCATTATATTACCCTGGTCTACCATCTACTGTCATTATATTACCCTGGTCTACCATCTACTGTCATTATATTACCCTGGTCTACCATCTACTGTCATTATATTACCCTGGTCTACCATCTACTGTCATTATATTACCCTGGTCTACCATCTACTGTCATTATATTACCCTGGTCTACCATCTACTGTCATTATATTACCCTGGTCTACCATCTACTGTCATTATATTACCCTGGTCTACCATCTACTGTCATTATATTACCCTGGTCTACCATCTACTGTCATTATATTACCCTGGTCTACCCATCTACTGTCATTATATTGCCTGGTCTACCATCTACTGTCATTATATTACCCTGGTCTACCATCTACTGTCATTATATTACCCTGGTCTACCATCTACTGTCATTATATTACCCTGGTCTACCATCTACTGTCATTATATTACCCTGGTCTACCATCTACTGTCATTATATTACCCTGGTCTACCATCTACTGTCATTATATTACCCTGGTCTACCATCTACTGTCATTATATTACCCTGGTCTACCATCTACTGTCATTATATTACCCTGGTCTACCATCTACTGTCATTATATTACCCTGGTCTACCATCTACTGTCATTATATTACCTGGTCTACCATCTACTGTCATTATATTACCTGGTCTACCATCTACTGTCATTATATTACCCTGGTCTACCATCTACTGTCATTATATTACCTGGTCTGCCATCTACTGTCATTATATTACCCTGGTCTACCATCTACTGTCATTATATTACCCTGGTCTACCATCTACTGTCATTATATTACCCTGGTCTACCATCTACTGTCATTATATTACCCTGGTCTACCATCTACTGTCATTATATTACCCTGGTCTACCATCTACTGTCATTATATTACCCTGGTCTACCATCTACTGTCATTATATTGACCTGGTCTAACCATCTACTGTCATTATATTACCTGGTCTACCATCTACTGTCATTATATTACCTGGTCTACCATCTACTGTCATTATATTACCCTGGTCTACCATCTACTGTCATTATATTACCCTGGTCTACCATCTACTGTCATTATATTACCCTGGTCTACCATCTACTGTCATTATATTACCCTGGTCTACCATCTACTGTCATTATATTACCCTGGTCTACCATCTACTGTCATTATATTACCCTGGTCTACCATCTACTGTCATTATATTACCTGGTCTACCATCTACTGTCATTATATTACCCTGGTCTACCATCTACTGTCATTATATTACCCTGGTCTACCATCTACTGTCATTATATTACCCTGGTCTACCATCTACTGTCATTATATTACCCTGGTCCCATCTACTGTCATTATATTAACCTGGTCTACCATCTACTGTCATTATATTACCCTGGTCTACCATCTACTGTCATTATATTACCCTGGTCTACCATCTACTGTCATTATATTACCCTGGTCTACCATCTACTGTCATTATATTACCCTGGTCTACCATCTACTGTCATTATATTACCCTGGTCTACCATCTACTGTCATTATATTAACCTGGTCTACCATCTACTGTCATTATATTACCTGGTCTACCATCTACTGTCATTATATTAACCTGGTCTACCATCTACTGTCATTATATTACCCTGGTCTACCATCTACTGTCATTATATTACCTGGTCTACCATCTACTGTCATTATATTACCCTGGTCTACCATCTACTGTCATTATATTACCCTGGTCTACCATCTACTGTCATTATATTACCCTGGTCTACCATCTACTGTCATTATATTACCTGGTCTACCATCTACTGTCATTATATTACCCTGGTCTACCATCTACTGTCATTATATTACCCTGGTCTACCATCTACTGTCATTATATTACCTGGTCTACCATCTACTGTCATTATATTACCTGGTCTACCATCTACTGTCATTATATTACCCTGGTCTACCATCTACTGTCATTATATTACCCTGGTCTACCATCTACTGTCATTATATTGCCCCTGGTCTACCATCTACTGTCATTATATTAGCCTGGTCTACCATCTACTGTCATTATATTACCCTGGTCTACCATCTACTGTCATTATATTACCCTGGTCTACCATCTACTGTCATTATATTACCCTGGTCTACCATCTACTGTCATTATATTACCCTGGTCTACCATCTACTGTCATTATATTACCCTGGTCTACCATCTACTGTCATTATATTACCCTGGTCTACCATCTACTGTCATTATATTACCCTGGTCTACCATCTACTGTCATTATATTACCTGGTCTACCATCTACTGTCATTCTATTACACTGGTCAACCATCTACTGTCATTATATTACCCTGGTCTACCATCTACTGTCATTATATTACCCTGGTCGTACTGTCATAATTTTACCCTGGTCTACCCTCTACTGTCATTATATTACCCTGGTCTACCATCTACTGTCACTATATTACCCTGGTCTGCCATCTACTGTCATTATATTACCCTCTACTGTCATTATATTACCCTGGTCTACCATCTACTGTCAATATATTACCCCAGTCTATCATCTACTGTCATTATATTACCCTGGTCTACCATCTACTGTCCTTATATTACCCTGGTCTATCATCTACTGTCAATATATTACCCCAGTCTACCATCTACTGTCATTATATTGACCTGGTCAACCATCTACTGTCATGATATTACCCTGGTCTACCATCTACTGTCATTATATTACTCTGGTCTACCATCTACTGTGATTATATTACCCTGGTCTACCATTTACTGTCATTATATTACACTGGTCTACCATCTACTGTCATTATATTACCCTGTTCTACCATCTACTGTCATTATATTACCCTGGTCTACCATCTACTGTCACTATATTACCCTGGTCTAAACTCTACTGCCATTATATTACCCTGGTCTACCATCTACTGTCACTAGATTACACTGGTCTACCCTCTACTGACATTATATTACCCTGGTATACAATCTACTGTCATTATATTACCCTGGTCAACCATCTACTGTCATTCTATTACACTGGTCTATCATCTACTGTCATTATATTACCCTGGTCTACCATCTACTGTCATTATATTAACCTGGTCTACCATCTACTGTCATTATATTAACCTAGTCTACCATCTACTGTCACTATATTACCCTGGTCTAAACTCTACTGCCATTATATTACCCTGGTCTACCATCTACTGTCATTATATTACCCTGGTATACCATCTACTGTCATTATATTGACCTGATCTACCATCTACTGTCATTATATTAACCTGGTCTACCATCTACTGTCATTATATTGACCTGATCTACCATCTACTCTCATTATATTAACCTGGTCTACCATCTACTGTCAATATATTACCCTGGTCTACCATCTACTGTCATTATATTACTCTGGTCTACCATCTACTGTGAGTATATTACCCTGGTCTATCATCTACTGTCATTATATTACCCTGGTCTACCATCTACTGTCATTATATTAACCTGGTCTACCCTCTACTGTCATTATATTACCCTGGTCTACCATCTACTGTCATTATATTACCCTGGTCAACCATCTACTGTCATTATATTACCCTGGTCTACCCTCTACTGTCACTATATTACCATGGTCGACCATCTACTGTCATTATATTACCCTGGTATACCATCTACTGTCATTATACTACTCTTGTCTACCATCTACTGTCAATATATTACCCTCTACTGTCATTATATTACCCTGGTCTACCATCTACTGTCATTATATTACCCTGGTCAACCATCTACTGTCATAATATTACCCTGGTCTACCCTCTACTGTCATTATATTACCCTGGTCTACCATCTACTGTCACTATATTACCCTGGTCTACCATCTACTGTCAATATATTACCCTGGTCTACCATCTACTGTCATTATATTAACCTGGTCTACCATCTACTGTCATTATATTACCCTCTACTGTCATTATATTACCCTGGTCTGCCATCTACTGTCATTATATTACCCTCTACTGTCATTATATTACCCTGGTCTACCATCTACTGTCATTCTATTACACTGGTCAACCATCTACTGTCATTATATTACCCTGGTCTACCATCTACTGTCAATATATTACCCTGGTCTACCATCTACTGTCATTATATTAACCTGGTCTACCATCTAATGTCATTATATTACCCTCTACTGTCATTATATTACCCTGGTCTGCCATCTACTGTCATTATATTACCCTGGTCAACCATCTACTGTCATTATATTACCCTGGTCTACCCTCTACTGTCACTATATTACCATGGTCTACCATGTACTGTCATAATTTTACCCTGGTCTACCCTCTACTGTCATTATATTACCCTGGTCTACCATCTACTGTCACTATATTACCCTGGTCTGCCATCTACTGTCATTATATTACCCTCTACTGTCATTATATTACCCTGGTCTACCATCTACTGTCAATATATTACCCCAGTCTATCATCTACTGTCATTATATTACCCTGGTCTACCATCTACTGTCCTTATATTACCCTGGTCTATCATCTACTGTCAATATATTACCCCAGTCTACCATCTACTGTCATTATATTGACCTGGTCAACCATCTACTGTCATTATATTACCTGGTCTACCATCTGTCTGTGATTATATTACCCTGGTCTACCATTTACTGTAATTATATTACTCTGGTCTACCATCTACTGTCATTATATTACCCTGTTCTACCATCTACTGTCATTATATTACCCTGGTCTACCATCTACTGTCACTATATTACCCTGGTCTAAACTCTACTGCCATTATATTACCCTGGTCTACCATCTACTGTCACTAGATTACACTGGTCTACCCTCTACTGACATTATATTACCCTGGTATACAATCTACTGTCATTATATTACCCTGGTCAACCATCTACTGTCATTCTATTACACTGGTCTATCATCTACTGTCATTATATTACCCTGGTCTACCATCTACTGTCATTATATTAACCTGGTCTACCATCTACTGTCATTATATTACACTGGTCTACCATCTGCTGTCATTATATTACCCTGTTCTACCATCTACTGTCATTATATTACCCTGGTCTACCATCTACTGTCACTATATTACCCTGGTCTAAACTCTACTGCCATTATATTACCCTGGTCTACCATCTACTGTCATTATATTACCCTGGTATACCATCTACTGTCATTATATTGACCTGATCTACCATCTACTGTCATTATATTAACCTGGTCTACCATCTACTGTCATTATATTGACCTGATCTACCATCTACTGTCATTTTATTAACCTGGTCTACCATCTACTGTCAATATATTACCCTGGTCTACCATCTACTGTCATTATATTACTCTGGTCTACCATCTACTGTCAGTATATTACCCTGGTCTACCATTTACTTTCATTATATTACCCTAGTCTACCATCTACTGTCATTATATTACCCTGGTCTACCATCTACTGTCATTATATTACCCTCTACTGTCATTATATTACCCTGGTCTACCATCTACTGTCATTATATTACCCTGGTCTACCATCTACTGTCATTATATTACCCTGGTCTACCATCTACTGTCATTATATTACCCTGGTCTACCATCTACTGTCAATATATTACCCTCTACTGTCATTATATTACCCTGGTCTACCATCTACTGTCATTATATTACCCTGGTCAACCATCTACTGTCATTATATTACCCTGGTCTACCATCTACTGTCATTATATTACCCTGGTCTACCATCTACTGTCATTATATTACCCTGGTCTACCATCTACTGTCATTATATTACCCTGGTCTACCATCTACTG
The DNA here is from genome assembly GCF_018296145.1 of Oncorhynchus tshawytscha. Classification (NCBI taxonomy): domain Eukaryota; kingdom Metazoa; phylum Chordata; class Actinopteri; order Salmoniformes; family Salmonidae; genus Oncorhynchus; species Oncorhynchus tshawytscha. The sequence goes on from NW_024608871.1 coordinate 80,793, forward strand.
TCATTATATTACCCTGGTCTACCATCTACTGTCATTATATTACCCTGGTCTACCATCTACTGTCATTATATTACCCTGGTCTACCATCTACTGTCATTATATTACCCTGGTCTACCATCTACTGTCATTATATTACCCTGGTCTACCATCTACTGTCATTATATTACCCTGGTCTACCATCTACTGTCATTATATTACCTGGTCTACCATCTACTGTCATTATATTACCCTGGTCTACCATCTACTGTCATTATATTACCTGGTCTACCATCTACTGTCATTATATTACCCTGGTCTACCATCTACTGTCATTATATTACCTGGTCTACCATCTACTGTCATTATATTACCCTGGTCTACCATCTACTGTCATTATATTACCCTGGTCTACCATCTACTGTCATTATATTACCCTGGTCTAACCATCTACTGTCATTATATTACCCTGGTCTACCATCTACTGTGTCATTATATTACCCTGGTCTACCATCTACTGTCATTATATTACCCTGGTCTACCATCTACTGTCATTATATTACCCTGGTCTACCATCTACTGTCATTATATTACCCTGGTCTACCATCTACTGTCATTATATTACCCTGGTCTACCATCTACTGTCATTATATTACCTGGTCTACCATCTACTGTCATTATATTACCCTGGTCTACCATCTACTGTCATTATATTACCCTGGTCTACCTCTACTGTCATTATATTACCCTGGTCTACCATCTACTGTCATTATATTACCCTGGTCTACCATCTACTGTCATTATATTACCTGGTCTACCATCTACTGTCATTATATTAACCTGGTCTACCATCTACTGTCATTATATTACTGATCTACCATCTACTGTCATTATATTACCTGGTCTACCATCTACTGTCATTATATTACCCTGGTCTACCATCTACTGTCATTATATTACCTGGTCTACCATCTACTGTCATTATATTACCCTGGTCTACCATCTACTGTCATTATATTACCCTGGTCTACCATCTACTGTCATTATATTAACCTGGTCTACCATCTACTGTCATTATATTACCCTGGTCTACCATCTACTGTCATTATATTACCCTGGTCAACCATCTACTGTCATTATATTACCCTGGTCTACCATCTACTGTCATTATATTACCTGGTCTACCATCTACTGTCATTATATTACCCTGGTCTACCATCTACTGTCATTATATTACCCTGGTCTACCATCTACTGTCATTATATTATTGGTCCCTCTACTGTCATTATATTACCCTGGTCTACCATCTACTGTCATTATATTACCCTGGTCTACCATCTACTGTCATTATATTATTACCATCTACTGTCATTATATTACCCTGGTCATACCATCTACTGTCATTATATTACCCTGGTCTACCATCTACTGTCATTATATTACCCTGGTCTACCATCTACTGTCATTATATTACCCTGGTCTACCATCTACTGTCATTATATTACCCTGGTCTACCATCTACTGTCATTATATTACCTGGTCCTCTACTGTCATTATATTACCCTGGTCTACCATCTACTGTCATTATATTACCCTCTACTGTCATTATATTACCCTGGTCTACCATCTACTGTCATTATATTACCCTGGTCTACCATCTACTGTCATTATATTACCCTGGTCTACCATCTACTGTCATTATATTACCCTGGTCTACCATCTACTGTCATTATATTAACCTGGTCTACCATCTAATGTCATTATATTACCCTCTACTGTCATTATATTACCCTGGTCTGCCATCTACTGTCATTATATTACCCTGGTCAACCATCTACTGTCATTATATTACCCTGGTCTACCATCTACTGTCACTATATTACCTGGTCTACCATCTACTGTCATAATTTTACCCTGGTCTACCCTCTACTGTCATTATATTACCCTGGTCTACCATCTACTGTCACTATATTTACCCTGGTCTACCATCTACTGTCATTATATTACCCTGGTCTACCATCTACTGTCATTATATTACCCTGGTCTACCATCTACTGTCATTATATTACCCTGGTCTACCATCTACTGTCATTATATTACCCTGGTCTACCATCTACTGTCATTATATTACCCTGGTCTACCATCTACTGTCATTATATTACCTGGTCTACCATCTACTGTCATTATATTACCTGGTCTACCATCTACTGTCATTATATTACCTGGTCTACCATCTACTGTGATTATATTACCCTGGTCTACCATTTACTGTAATTATATTACTCTGGTCTACCATCTACTGTCATTATATTACCCTGTTCTACCATCTACTGTCATTATATTACCCTGGTCTACCATCTACTGTCACTATATTACCCTGGTCTAAACTCTACTGCCATTATTTACCCTGGTCTACCATCTACTGTCACTAGATTACACTGGTCTACCCTCTACTGACATTATATTACCCTGGTATACAATCTACTGTCATTATATTACCCTGGTCAACCATCTACTGTCATTCTATTACACTGGTCTATCATCTACTGTCATTATATTACCCTGGTCTACCATCTACTGTCATTATATTAACCTGGTCTACCATCTACTGTCATTATATTACACTGGTCTACCATCTACTGTCATTATATTACCCTGTTCTACCATCTACTGTCATTATATTACCCTGGTCTACCATCTACTGTCACTATATTACCCTGGTCTAAACTCTACTGCCATTATATTACCCTGGTCTACCATCTACTGTCATTATATTACCCTGGTATACCATCTACTGTCATTATATTGACCTGATCTACCATCTACTGTCATTATATTAACCTGGTCTACCATCTACTGTCATTATATTGACCTGATCTACCATCTACTGTCATTTTATTAACCTGGTCTACCATCTACTGTCAATATATTACCCTGGTCTACCATCTACTGTCATTATATTACTCTGGTCTACCATCTACTGTGAGTATATTACCCTGGTCTACCATTTACTTTCATTATATTACCCTAGTCTACCATCTACTGTCATTATATTACCCTGGTCTACCATCTACTGTCATTATATTACCCTGGTCAACCATCTACTGTCATTATATTACCCTGGTCTACCATCTACTGTCATTATATTACCCTGGTCTACCATCTACTGTCATTATATTACCCTGGTCTACCATCTACTGTCATTATATTACCCTGGTCTACCATCTACTGTCATTATATATTACCCTCTACTGTCATTATATTACCCTGGTCTACCATCTACTGTCATTATATTACCCTGGTCTACCATCTACTGTCATTATATTACCCTGGTCTACCCATCTACTGTCATTATATTACCCTGGTCGACCATCTACTGTCATTATATTACCCTGGTCTACCATCTACTGTCACATTATATTACCTGGTCTACCATCTACTGTCATTATATTACCCTGGTCTACCATCTACTGTCATTATATTACCCTGGTCTACCATCTACTGTCATTATATTACCCTGGTCTACCATCTACTGTCATTATATTACCCTGGTCTACCATCTACTGTCATTATATTACCCTGGTCTACCATCTACTGTCATTATATTACCCTGGTCTACCATCTACTGTCATTATATTACCCTGGTCTACCATCTACTGTCATTATATTACCCTGGTCTACCATCTACTGTCATTATATTACCCTGGTCTACCATCTACTGTCATTATATTACCCTGGTCTACCATCTACTGTCATTATATTACCCTGGTCTACCATCTACTGTCATTATATTACCCTGGTCTACCATCTACTGTCATTATATTACCCTGGTCTACCATCTACTGTCATTATATTACCCTGGTCTACCATCTACTGTCATTTATATTATATTACCCTGGTCTACCATCTACTGTCATTATATTACCCTGGTCATCTACTGTCATCTACTGTCATTATATTACCCTGGTCTACCATCTACTGTCATTATATTACCCTGGTCTACCATCTACTGTCATTATATTACCCTGGTCTACCATCTACTGTCATTATATTACCCTGGTCTACCACTGTCTACCCTGTCACTGTTATATTACCTGGTCTACCATCTACTGTCATTATATTACCCTGGTCTACCATCTACTGTCATTATATTACCCTGGTCTACCATCTACTGTCATTATATTATCTACCTGGTCTACCATCTACTGTCATTATATTACCTGGTCTACCATCTACTGTCATTATATTACCCTGGTCTACCATCTACTGTCATTATATTACCCTGGTCTACCATCTACTGTCATTATATTACCCTGGTCTACCATCTACTGTCATTATATTACCTGGTCTACCATCTACTGTCATTATATTACCCTGGTCTACCATCTACTGTCATTATATTACCCTGGTCTACCATCTACTGTCACTATATTACCCTGGTCTGCCATCTACTGTCATTATATTACCCTTACTGTCATTATATTACCCTGGTCTCATCTACTGTCATTATATTACCCTGGTCTACCATCTACTGTCATTATATTACCCTGGTCTACCATCTACTGTCATTATATTACCCTGGTCTACCATCTACTGTCCTTATATTACCCTGGTCTACCATCTACTGTCATTATATTACCCCTGGTCTACCATCTACTGTCATTATATTACCCTGGTCTACCATCTACTGTCATTATATTACCCTGGTCTACCATCTACTGTCATTATATTACCCTGGTCTACCATTTACTGTAATTATATTACCCTGGTCTACCATCTACTGTCATTATATTACCCTGGTCTACCATCTACTGTCATTATATTACCCTGGTCTACCATCTACTGTCATTATATTACCCTGGTCTAAACTCTACTGTCATTATATTACCCTGGTCTACCATCTACTGTCACTAGATTACACTGGTCTACCCTCTACTGACATTATATTACCCTGGTATACAATCTACTGTCATTATATTACCCTGGTCAACCATCTACTGTCATTCTATTACACTGGTCTATCATCTACTGTCATTATATTACCCTGGTCTACCATCTACTGTCATTATATTAACCTGGTCTACCATCTACTGTCATTATATTACACTGGTCTACCATCTGCTGTCATTATATTACCCTGGTTCTACCATCTACTGTCATTATATTACCCTGGTCTACCATCTACTGTCACTATATTACCCTGGTCTAAACTCTACTGCCATTATATTACCCTGGTCTACCATCTACTGTCATTATATTACCCTGGTATACCATCTACTGTCATTATATTGACCTGATCTACCATCTACTGTCATTATATTAACCTGGTCTACCATCTACTGTCATTATATTGACCTGATCTACCATCTACTGTCATTTTATTAACCTGGTCTACCATCTACTGTCAATATATTACCCTGGTCTACCATCTACTGTCATTATATTACTCTGGTCTACCATCTACTGTGAGTATATTACCCTGGTCTACCATTTACTTTCATTATATTACCCTAGTCTACCATCTACTGTCATTATATTACCCTGGTCTACCATCTACTGTCATTATATTACCCCCTCTACTGTCATTATATTACCCTGGTCTACCATCTACTGTCATTATATTACCCTGGTCAACCATCTACTGTCATTATATTACCCTGGTCTACCATCTACTGTCATTATATTACCCTGGTCTACCATCTACTGTGTTATATTATATTACCTCTACTGTCATTATATTACCCTGGTCTACCATCTACTGTCATTATATTACCCTGGTCAACCTGGTCCATCTACTGTCATTATATTACCCTGGTCTACCATCTACTGTCATTATATTACCCTGGTCTACCATCTACTGTCATTATATTACCCTGGTCTACCATCTACTGTCATTATATTACCCTGGTCTACCATCTACTGTCATTATATTACCCTGGTCTACCATCTACTGTCATTATATTACCCTGGTCTACCATCTACTGTCATTATATTACCCTGGTCTACCATCTACTGTCATTATATTACCCTGGTCTACCATCTACTGTCATTATATTACCCTGGTCTACCATCTACTGTCATTATATACCCTCTACTGTCATTATATTACCCTGGTCTACCATCTACTGTCATTATATTACCTGGTCAACCATCTACTGTCATTATATTACCCTGGTCTACCATCTACTGTCATTATATTACCTGGTCTACCATCTACTGTCATTATATTGACCTGGTCAACCATCTACTGTCATGATATTACCCTGGTCTACCATCTACTGTCATTATATTACCCTGTTCTACCATCTACTGTCATTATATTACCCTGGTCTACCATCTACTGTCACTATATTACCCTGGTCTAAACTCTACTGCCATTATATTACCCTGGTCTACCATCTACTGTCACTAGATTACACTGGTCTACCCTCTACTGACATTATATTACCCTGGTATACAATCTACTGTCATTATATTACCCTGGTCAACCATCTACTGTCATTCTATTACACTGGTCTATCATCTACTGTCATTATATTACCCTGGTCTACCATCTACTGTCATTATATTAACCTGGTCTACCATCTACTGTCATTATATTAACCTAGTCTACCAT
>NW_024608872.1:0-10000 GCF_018296145.1 Oncorhynchus tshawytscha
GGGAAAATAAGCGACACCTAGAGGGGGTAGAGACAAACACAGGGACAGGTGAAACAGATCAGGGCGTGACAGAACTAAAATATAAACGCGACATATAAAGTGTTTGTCCCATGTCATGAGCTGAAATAAAAGATCCCAGAAATGTTCCATATGCTCAAAAAGCTTATTTCTCTTAAATTTTGTGCACAATTTTGTTTACATCCCTGTTAGTGAGCATTTCTCCTTTGCCAAGATATTCCATCCACCTGGCAGGTGTGGCATATCAAGAAGCTGATTAAACAGCATGATCATTACACAGGCGCACCTTGTGTTGGGGACAATAAAAGGCCAGTCTAAAAATGTGCAGTTTTGTCACACAACAAACACAATGCCACAGATGTCTGAAGTTTTGAGGGAGCTTACAATTGGCATGTTGACTTCAGGAATGTCCACCAGAGCTGTTGCCAGAGAATTCAATGTTCATTTCTCTACCATAAGCCGCCTCAAATTTTGTACTACCTCCAACCGGCCTCATAACCGCGGATTGCGTGTATTGCGTTGAGCGGTTTGCTGATGTCAACGGTGTGAACAGAGTGCCCCATGTATTAGCTAGCTACGTTTGTTCTGACTCTACATGTATTAGCTAGCTGCGTTTGTTCTGACTCAATACAAATACATGTATTAACTAGCTACGTTTGTTCTGACTCTACATGTATTAGCTAGCTACGTTTGTTCTGACTCAATACAAATACATGTATTAGCTAGCTACGTTTGTTCTGACTCAATACAAATACATGTATTAGCTAGCTACGTTTGTTCTGACTCTACATGTATTAGCTAACTACGTTTGTTCTGACTCAATACATGTATTAGCTAGCTAGCCAGCTAAATAGCGATCAGCATTAGCTGCTAACAAGATTTTATTTTAGCAACTTGCTAAGACAATACAAACTAGCATATAGTAAGATACACAGACAATAAGATACACAAACTAAATAGTGTAATTATAGAACGTTTGTGGATCGATATTAAGAAGCAAAGTGGAAAGCACCATTGTTGTCATCAACATATTGTTGCATCTGCTGCATTGACCAATGGCGCTCCTTGTGTGACAAGGGGCGGGGCTTGGCGAGAGAGTCAACTCAAGTAGCGAGTAAACCATACAAACGAAATGACGTATCACATTTTACAAACCAAACATACCGTTATAGAAGGTAAAGTAAAAACCCAAACCGGTCCTTGCATCAATACCGGTATATTGTAAAATACGGTACACCGCTCAGCCCTAGTAAGGTAACCAGGTAACCTCTTTCTCTCTTTCACTACCCAAACCGGATGCGGCGAACGCGTGTTGCAAAATAAATGTACACATACATGTTATTCAATCATTGCACCCACACTGCTCGCCACACCAATGAGCGTCTGAGTAGCCAGGCAGCAAGTTGCTTCTATTTGTGACGCCGAACGCGATGCAAGTCCCGCCTCTCCCATCTCCTCATTGGCTTTTAGAAGCATATACTGAACCCACGTGCCATCTCCTCATTGGTTATACCCACGTGGGTGATTGAAAGATGAACGGAGGTCGGTTGTGGTAATGCACCTTATTGTGAAAGTTAGTTGCCAAACGTCATATAAAGTCCAAAGAAGAAACAGAATCCTGGAAGGAGGAGAGATGACTAGAAACGATTCGGTTGACCGTTTTATGTGTGGATTAATTGTCGGAGTAGAGGACCTTGTGCATTTCAGGTAAAATAACAACTCAATATTTATATCCTAGGACAAATTAGCTAGCAACTGCAAGCTAACTAGCTGAATAGGACAAATTAGCTAGCAAAAGCAAGCTAGCTAGCTAAATAGGATAAGTTAGTTAGCAACTGCAAGCTAGCTAGCTAAATAGGACAAATTAGCTATCAACTGCAAGCTAACTAGCTAAATAGGACAAATTAGCTAGCAACAGCAAGCTAGCTAGCTAAATTGCCATTAATGTTTAATGCTTTTCGACCTGTCCCCAAATTAATATAATTGGTTCAGTTTGTTTTGATATTTCAACCTGCGTGTCGTGATCACGTTTGGTGTCCTGCGTGTCGTGATCGCGTTTGGTGTGGGGGGACAACATCAATTTGCGCACGATGGCAGACTCATGCGCGTGTCCGGTTTGGGCATGGTGTCTCTCTCTCCAGCCCACCCTGTCTCATCCTGCGTTGTCTGGCCCTCGATGGGCAGCAATGTAAGGTAACCGGGTAACCTCTCTCTCTCTCTCCCTCCCCCTCCAGCCCACCCTGTCTCATCCTGCGCTGTCTGGCCTCCAGTGGGCAGCATGTAGAGGAGGTAAAGTTACCAGAGCTAGCCTACACCTCCCTGTTCACCATGGCCTGGCTCCACTCAGGTAAACTGCTCTGATTGGACACTGTAACTGCCCTCTGCTTCAGCTCCTCCAACGTGTGTGTGTGTGTGTGTGTGTGTGTGTGTGTGTGTGTGTGTGTGTGTGTGTGTGTGTGTGTGTGTGTGTGTGTGTGTGTGTGTGTGTGTGTGTGTGTGTGTGGGTGGGTGGTTATTCGGGCGGGGTTAATGCAGGGATCGTCAACTAGTTTCAGCCGCGGGACGATTTTGTTCTGGAGCGGCTGGCCGAGGGGCTGGAACATAATTACTAGTAATTTGTAGACTGCAAATTGACCGCATGAATCTCAAACATACTTTTTGACTAAAACATTTAAATTTTCAAACATTGCTTACTTTTGTATAGGATCACATATACAATACATTCAGAAAGTATTCAGACCCCTTGACTTTTTCCACATTTTGTTACTTTACAGCCTTATTATAAAATGGGTTAAATAAAAAAAGAAATCCTCATCAATCTACACACAATACCCCATAATGACATCACAATACCACATAATGAGGTCACAATACCCCATAATGACATCACAATACCCCATAATGACATCACAATACCACATAATGAGGTCACAATACCCCATAATGACATCACAATACCACATAATGAGGTCACAATACCCCATAATGACATCACAATACCACATGAGGTCACAATACCCCATAATGACATCACAATACCCCATAATGACAAAGTGAAAACAGGTTTTAGACATTTTAGCAAATGTATTAAAGATAAAAAACAAAAATACTTTGTTTACATAAGTATTCAGACCCTTTGCTGTGAGACTCTAAATTGATCTCAGGTGCATCCTGTTTCCATTGATCACCCTTGAGATGTTTCTACAACTTGATTGGAGTCCACCTGTGGTAAATTCAACATGTATTTGGAAAAACACACCTGTCTATATTAAGGTCCCACAGTTGACAGTGCATGTCAGAGCAAAAACCAAGCCGTGTGTCGTGTCTTTGGCATCATTAAACTGAAATTCTCTGCAATTACTATTACGTGACTAAACTATCTTAATCATGTAAATGTAATTAACTAGGAAGTCGGGGCACCAAGGAAAATATTCAGATTACAAATGTATAATTTTCCTAATATAACTTTCAGATATTTTAATATTTTAATATCTGATCAATTAGTCTTCTGATTAATGAATTATTCTTTACCTCACGTTAGTCTCATTCCAAACGTCGTAAATTGTTGGTTATCTGCACGAACCCAGTCTTCCCTATGAGTCATCCATACATCAATTGTCTTAAATAATTTATTTACTAACTAAATAATCACAAAAATGCACAAACAAACAGTAGATACAGTTACAAGGAAATGATAGCAGATGTGCCCTAGTGGGCTAAACCGGCATCGCGGCTTGGTAGACACAAGGGAAGTGGGGGTCGACTGAGATAAAAGACACAACAAAGTTGATAATTTTAACAATTGAAATGCTAATTCTTTGCACATGAACGCTCACTCATTCTGGAATAATTGCGATCAATATATATATATAAGTGTGTCGTCGTGATCTCTGTTGGAAAGTTTGTTTCTGTTGGAGAGTCTTTCTGTCGTGGTTAGAATGGATAGTTCAGAGTAACATTCAGCAATGTCGTGATAGAATAGATGCTGCAGACTAGTAATTAGTATCAAAGATTTGTTCTTATTCTGCCGGTTTGATAGTCTCAGAGTTTAACCGGGTGGTATGGTTAAGAATTCAGCAATGGGCTCAAACCTTAGCCCTCTCGTAATTGAGGTAAGCTTGATCTCTACTCAAATCATAGCCCTCTCGTAATTGAGGTAAGCTTGATCTCTACTCAAATCATAGCCCTCTCGTAATTGAGGTAAGCTTGGTCTCTACTCAAACCATAGCCCTCTTGTAATTGAGGTAAGCTTGGTCTCTACTCAAACCGTAGCCCTCTCGTAATTGAGGTAAGCTTGGTCTCTACTCAAACCATAGCCCTCTCGTAATTGAGGTAAGCTTGGTCTCTACTCAAACCATAGCCCTCTCGTAATTGAGGTAAGCTTGGTCTCTAATCAAACCATAGCCCTCTCGTAATTGAGGTAAGCTTGGTCTCTACTCAAACCATAGCCCTCTCGTAATTGAGGTAAGCTTGGTCTCTACTCAAACCAACCTGAAGTAGCCTCTCAAACCTTAATTAAGAGAAACATGGTCTGAAGATAAATTCCCACGGTGGGGGTTATATTCGGAAGAGCAGAAAGGGGCGGGCCCTCTGTGCTCAGGGGGCGGGCCTATGACTCAGTTAAACTCCAAAGGGAATTGGAGTTTCCTTCATTAAACAGGTTAAAATCACATTATATAATTTCACAAATAGTTTCATCTTTACTCATTCATTTTATACAACAATTAGATGCAAGCCTCACAACTGAGACTCTTGTATAAACAGGGTTATGGTAATGTGGCTGTATTGTCTCTCATGAGTTTCACAAAATTGTACCAAACGGACCAGTTCGTAGCTGGCTACTTTACTGACCTTTTATACATTCTTCAGAACATGAATATTGTTCAGTTCTCATGTTGTGTGAGGTGGAAGAAATTCCTTTGTTCTCTCTATGAAAACTCACTCTCTCTCTATACTGTCTGGCCATGAGGAAGAATCTCCTCCAGGAATTTATGACCTGCCTAACAGCTGCCTGGGTGTAGGAGAGAGAGAGAGGGGGATGGTGCTCGCTGTACACACAGTCTGTACCCAAAGATGGCAACGTCATGACACATGAGGTCGAAGGAATTGTTTGTAGAGCTCAGAGACAGGATTGTGTCGAGGCACAGATCTGGGGAAGGGTACCTAAAAATGTCTGCTGCAGCTGGCCGCCCGGCCAAACTGAGCAATCTGGGGGAGAAGGGCCTTGGTCAGTGAGGTGACCAAGAACCCGATGGTCACTCTGACAGAGCTCCAGAGTTCCTCTGTGGAGAACCTTCCAGAAGAACAACCATCTCTGCAGCACTCCACCAATCAGGCCTTTATGGTTGAGTGGCCAGACGGAAGCCACTCCTCTTAAAAAACACATGACAGCCCGCTTGGAGTTTGCCAAAAGGCACCTAAAGACTCTCAGACCGAGAAACAATATTCTCTGGTCTGATGAAACCAAGATTGAACCCTTTGGACTGAATGCCAAGCTTCACTTCTGGAGGAAACCTGGCACCATCCCTACGGTGAAGCGTGGTGGCATGTTGTGTTGATGTTTTTCAGCGGCAGGGACTGGGTGACTTGTCAGGATCAAGGGAAAGATGAACAGAGCAAAGTACAGAGAGATCCTTGATGAAAACCCGCTCCATAGCGCTCAGGACCTCAGACTGGGGTGAAGGTTCACCTTCCAACAGGACAACGACCCTAAGCACACAGCCAAGACAACGCAGGAGTGGCTTCGGGACAAGTCTCTGAATGTCCTTGAGTGGCCCAGCCAGAGCCTGGACTTGAACCCAATCGAACATCTCTGGTGAGACCTGCAAATAGCTGTGCAGTGACGCTCCCCATCCAACCTGACAGAGTTTGAAAGGATCTGAAGAGAAGATTGGGAGAAACTACCCAAATACAGGTGTGCCAAGCTTGTAGCGTCATACCCAAGAAGACTAGAGGCTGTAATCGCTGCCAAAGGTGCTTCAACAAAGTACTGAGTAAAGGGTCTGAATACTTATGGAAATGTGATATTTCCGTTTTTTATTTTGAATACATTTACAAAAATGTCTAAAAACCTGTGTTTGCTTTGTCATTATGGGGTATTGTGATGTCATTATGGGGTATTGTGATGTCATTATGGGGTATTGTGATGTCATTATGGGGTATTGTGATGTCATTATGGGGTAATGTGATGGCATTATGGGGTATTGTGATGTCATTATGGGGGGTATTTGTGATGTCTTTATGGGGTATTGTGATGTCATTATGGGGTATTGTGATGTCTTTATGGGGTACTGTGATGTCATTATGGGGTATTGTGATGTCATTATGGGGTATTGTGATGTCATTATGGGGTCATTGTGATGTCATTATGGGGTATTGTGATGTCATTATGGGGTATTGTGATGTCATTATGGGGTATTGTGATGTCATTATGGGGTATTGTGATGTCTTTATGGATGTATTGTGATGTCATTATGGGGTATTGTGATGTCTTTATGGGGTACTGTGATGTCATTATGGGGTATTGTGATGTCTTTATGGGGTACTGTGATGTCATTATGGGGTATTGTGATGTCATTATGGGGTATTGTGATGTCATTATGGGGTATTGTGATGTCATTATGGGGTATTGTGATGTCATTATGGGGTATTGTGATGTCATTATGGGGTATTGTGATGTCATTATGGGGTATTGTGATGTCATTATGGGGTATTGTGATGTCTTTATGGGGTATTGTGATGTCATTATGGGGTATTGTGATGTCTTTATGGGGTACTGTGATGTCATTATGGGGTATTGTGATGTCATTATGGGGTATTGTGATGTCATTATGGGGTATTGCGATGTCATTATGTCATTATGGGGTATTGTGATGTCATTATGGGGTATTGTGATGTCATTATGGGGTATTGTGATGTCTTTATGGGTTATTGTGATGTCATTATGGGGTATTGTGATGTCATTATGGGGTATTGTGATGTCATTATGGGGTATTGTGATGTCATTATGGGGTATTGTGATGTCATTATGGGGTATTGTGATGTCATTATGGGGTATTGTGATGTCATTATGGGGTATTGTGATGTCATTATGGGGTATTGTGATGTCATTATGGGGTATTGTGATGTCATTATGGGGTATTGTGATGTCATTATGGGGTATTGTGATGTCATTATGGGGTATTGTGTGTAGATTGAGGGGGGGGGGAAAAACGATTTAATACATTTTAAAACAAGGCTGTAAAATGTGGAAAAAGTCTAGGGGTCTGAATACTTTCTGAAGGCCCTGTATCTCTCTGCCTGGGATTACTTTGGAACACATTTCCAACATTAAAATCCCTAGCAGCTGATTGGCTGGTGTTTTTACAGTATTTTATGTCCAACAGAAAACTTGGGGGGCTGCCAGTTTCTTCTGGTGTGGATTAATAAATTATTGTTATTCTCAGTCAACAGGGAACGGAGTGGAGCAGGAACGGAGACAGGGTCTGGGACAGAGTCTGGGACAGGTTCGGGGACAGGTTCGGGGACAGGGTCTGGGACAGGGTCTGGGACAGGGTCTGGGACAGGGTCGGGGACATGGTCGGGGAGGACACTGTCCCATTGCCTCCTTTCTGCAGAGAACGACATCTTCAGAGTACCCTGGGAGGATGTAGTACACCCTCAGTTCATTAACAGACCCACGGCTATGGTCCCTACCAAGGGAGAAGGGGATGGGGGGAGGGAACAGGACGTCTTCAAGCCTTCGGATAGGGCCAGACACATTTTGATTGACACATCCAAGGCCCAATGTGGAGAGAGTACGGAAGTGAAGCTCCTCCCACGGTTGAGACAGCCTATCGAGACCAGTGACGATGGGAAAGGTTTTGACATCGCAGCAGAAGAGGACTCGGACGCTGAGGGAGAGTATGTTGAACTGGAAGAGATCTCTCTACCGCGCTTCTCTCCTCAGAAAGGATCCTTAACACAGTCTGTTAGTCTGAACTACAGGAACCTGCATAAACCCTGGACTACAGCCCGACACCCCCAAAGCAACCCCCTCCCAGCCCTTTCATGCCCCGGTGAAAAGCAGCACTTTCTCCCAGTCCATGGTGTGTTCCAGACTCATCGAGGAATACCTGAACAACGACGTGTTTTCCCCTGTCATCCTCACCCCAACGGCCCCCACCTCCCCTATGGCCCCCACCTCCCCTACGGCCCCCACCTCCCCTACGGCCCCCACCTCCCCTACGGCCCCCACCTCCCCTACGGCCCCCACCTCCCCTACGGCCCCCATGGCCCCCACCTCCCCTACGGCCAGAGAGGGGGTCAGCGGTGAGGGGACAGCGTCAGACCGTACAGAAGGTACTGCTGCTCTTCTCCAGAGGCTAACACAACGTGTCTCTGGGCGTGTGTCTGAGTCTCACTGGGCAGTGTGTGACGGCACAGCCTTATCAGTGGTTTCTGACCCCCAGACTGACAGCGAGGAGGTTTTAACCCAGTCACACAGTATAGTGGAGAGGGAAGGGTCTCTCAGTCACCCTCAGACTGACAGCGAGGAGGTTTTAACCCAGTCACACAGTATAGTGGAGAGGGAAGGGTCTCTCAGTCACCCTCAGACTGACAGCGAGGAGGTTTTAACCCAGTCACACAGTATAGTGGAGAGGGAAGGGTCTCTCAGTCACCCTCAGACTGACAGCGAGGAGGTTTTAACCCAGTCACACAGTATAGTGGAGAGGGAAGGGTCTCTCAGTCACCCTCAGACTGACAGCGAGGAGGTTTTAACCCAGTCACACAGTATAGTGGAGAGGGAAGGGTCTCTCAGTCACCCTCAGACTGACAGCGAGGAGGTTTTAACCCAGTCACACAGTATAGTGGAGAGGGAAGGGTCTCTCAGTCACCCTCAGACTGACAGCGAGGAGGTTTTAACCCAGTCACACAGTATAGTGGAGAGGGAAGGGTCTCTCAGTCACCCTCAGACTGACAGCGAGGAGGTTTTAACCCAGTCACACAGTATAGTGGAGAGGGAAGGGTCTCTCAGTCACCCCCAGACTGACAGCGAGGAGGTTTTAACCCAGTCACACAGTATAGTGGAGAGGGAAGGGTCTCTCAGTCACCCTCAGACTGACAGCGAGGAGGTTTTAACCCAGTCACACAGTATAGTGGAGAGGGAAGGGTCTCTCAGTCACCCTCAGACTGACAGCGAGGAGGTTTTAACCCAGTCACACAGTATAGTGGAGAGGGAAGGGTCTCTCAGTCACCCTCAGACTGACAGCGAGGAGGTTTTAACCCAGTCACACAGTATAGTGGAGAGGGAAGAGTCTCTCAGTCACCCTCACACTGACAGCGAGGAGGTTTTAACCCAGTCACACAGTATAGTGGAGAGGGAAGAGTCTCTCAGTCACCCTCACACTGACAGCGAGGAGGTTTTAACCCAGTCACACAGTATAGTGGAGAGGGAAGAGTCTCTCAGTCACCCCCAGACTGACAGCGAGGAGGTTTTAACCCAGTCACACAGTATAGTGGAGAGGGAAGGGTCTCTCAGTCACCCTCAGACTGACAGCGAGGAGGTTTTAACCCAGTCACACAGTATAGTGGAGAGGGAAGAGTCTCTCAGTCACCCTCACACTGACAGCGAGGAGGTTTTAACCCAGTCACACAGTATAGTGGAGAGGGAAGAGTCTCTCAGTCACCCCCAGACTGACAGCGAGGAGGTTTTAACCCAGTCACACAGTATAGTGGAGAGGGAAGGGTCTCTCAATCAGGAAGACGGCATTGTTCACAGTGAGGAGACAGACAGAGTCCCGGAAAAGACAGGAACAGGGGAGGAGGTGGAGGAGAGGAGAGATAGGGGTTCAGAAACCAGGGCAGAGGAGAGGGATAGGGGTTCAGAAACCAGGACAGAGACAGAGGAGAGGAGGGATAGGGGTTCAGAAACCAGGACAGAGACAGAGGAGGGGGATCGGGGTTCAGAAACCAGGACAGAGACAGAGGAGAGGAGGGATAG
>NW_024608872.1:15000-32500 GCF_018296145.1 Oncorhynchus tshawytscha
TCTCTCTCTCTATCTCTCTCTATCTCTCTCTCTCTCTCTCTGTCTGTCTGTCTGTCTGTCTCTCTCTCTCTCTCTCTCTCTCTCTCTCTCTCTCTCTCTCTCTCTCTCTCTATCTATCTATCTATATCTCTATCTATCTATCTCTATCTCCATCCATCTATCGCATTCAGCCAGAGGAACCTGTGTTAAAATCCTGTTCCATGGACAAGCCATCCACTGAAACTAACCACAGAGAGGCAGAACTACAACGGACCCCAGCCCAGCTCCACCAGCCCCCAGCCCAGTTAACCCAGTCCCCAGCCCAGTTAACCCAGTCCCCAGCCCAGTTAACCCAGTCCCCAGCCCAGTTAACCCAGTCCCCAGCCCAGTTAACCCAGTCCCCAGCCCAGTCCAGCCAGTTAACCCAGTCCCCAGCCCAGTTAACCAGGTCCTACTCCCTGTCCAGCCAGTTAACCCAGTCCCCAGCCCAGTTAACCCAGTCCCCAGCCCAGTTAACCCAGTCCCCAGCCCAGTTAACCCAGTCCCCAGCCCAGTTAACCAGGTCCTACTCCCTGTCCAGCCAGTTAACCCATTCCCCAGCCCAGTTAACCCAGTCCCCAGCCCAGTTAACCCAGTCCCCAGCCCAGTTAACCCAGTCCCCAGCCCAGTTAACCCAGTCCCCAGCCCAGTTAACCCGGTCCCCAGCCCAGTTAACCCAGTCCCCAGCCCAGTTAACCCAGTCCCCAGCCCAGTTAACCCAGTCCCCAGCCCAGTTAACCCAGTCCCCAGCCCAGTTAACCCAGTCCCCAGCCCAGTTAACCAGGTCCTACTCCCAGTCCAGCCAGTGCTCCCAGTCTTCAGTCTTTCCTAAGTCCCAGACACTGACAGAGGCCCACAACATCAATGCTGCTGTCCTCAGTTCTGGGGTGCTCTGTCTGCCTGGTGAGTAGAACAGCCCACATCTGTGGAAACACACAAGATGTTATATGTCATGTCCAACCAGGCTGGTTTGAGGAGGTAACGGTGATTCTGTCTGATCTGATCTGAGACCAGTTTCTACCACGGTGATTCTGTCTTGATGTGACTAGCTGTGTCACTGGTAAAACATGATCTGAGACCAGTTTCTACCACGGTGATTCTGTCTTGATGTGACTAGCTGGTAAAAACATGATCTGATCTGAGACCAGTTTCTACCACGGTGATTCTGTCTTGATGTGACTAGCTGTGTCACTGGTAAAAACGTGATCTGATCTGAGACCAGTTTCTACCACGGTGGTTCTGTCTTGATGTGACTAGCTGTGTCACTGGTAAAAACACAATCTGATCTGAGACCAGTTTCTACCACGGTGGTTCTGTCTTGATGTGACTAGCTGTGTCACTGGTAAAAACGTGATCTGAGACCAGTTTCTACCACGCGCTAGACGTCCTGTTTGTGTGTTTGTCTCAGGAACAAGAGATAGGGGAGGTCGAGCCCTGGTGACCGTGACCACAAGGAACACCGGCTGGTTGAACCCCAGCTGTAACTGTGGAGAACTGGTCAGAATCCTGGTCTACTACTACACAATGCTCAGGTACTGTTACACACACACACACAGACAGATCTGAGCACAGTCAGACAGACAGACAGGTAGGTTAGGGGTGTAGACTCCAACTCAGGCCCTCGTGTTCCACCGTCCTACTGGTTTTTACTTTTTCCCTGACACTACGGTTCTGATAGCTCCTGACACTATGGCTCTGACACTACGGTTCTGATAGCTCCTGACACTACGGTTCTGATATCTCCTGACACTACGGTTCTGATAGCTCCTGACACTACGGTTCTGATATCTCCTGACATGGTTCTGATAGCTCCTGACACTACGGTTCTGATATCTCCTGACACTACGGTTCTGATAGCTCCTGACACTACGGTTCTGATATCTCCTGACACTACGGTTCTGATATCTCCTGACACTACGGTTCTGATAGCTCCTGACACTACGGTTCTGATATCTCCTGACACTACGGTTCTGATAGCTCCTGACACTACGGTTCTGATATCTCCTGACACTATGGTTCTGATAGCTCCTGACACTAAGGTTCTGATAGCTCCTGACACTATGGTTCTGATAGCTCCTGACACTACGGTTCTGATAGCTCCTGACACTATGGTTCTGATAGCTCCTGACACTACGGTTCTGATAGCTCCTGACACTATGGTTCTGATAGCTCCTGACACTATGGTTCTGATAACTCCTGACACTACGGTTCTGATAGCTCCTGACACTATGGTTCTGATAACTCCTGACACTACGGTTCTGATAGCTCCTGACACTATGGTTCTGATAGCTCCTGACACAACGGTTCTGATAGCTTCTAACACTACGGTTCTGACACTGGTTCTGATAGCTCCTGACACTACGGTTCTGATATCTCCTGACACTACGGTCCTGACACTACGGTTCTGATATCTCGGTTCTGATAGCTCTTGACACTACGGTTCTGATAGCTCCTGACACTATGGTTCTGATATCTCCTGACACTACGGTTCTGATAGCTCCTGACACTACGGTTCTGACACTACGGTTCTGATAGCTCCTGTCACTACGGTTCTGACGCTATGGTTCTGATAGCTCCTGACACTATGGTTCTGATAGCTCCTGACACTATGGTTCTGATAGCTCCTGACACTACGGTTCTGATAGCTCCTGACACTATGGTTCTGATAGCTCCTGACACTACGGTTCTGATAGCTCCTGACACTACGGTTCTGACACTATGGTTCTGATAGCTCCTGACACTATGGTTCTGATAGCTCCTGACACTACGGTTCTGACAGCTCCTGACACTACGGTCTGACTCTACGGTTCTGATAGCTCCTGACACTACGGTTCTGACACTACGGTTCTGATAGCTCGGACACTACGGTTCTGATAGCTTTGACACTACGGTTCTGATAGCTCCTGACACTACGGTTCTGATAGCTCCTGACACTATGGTTCTGATAGCTCCTGACACTACGGTTCTGATAGCTTCTGACACTACGGTTCTGATATATCCTGACACTACGGATCTGACACTATGGTTCTGATAGCTGCTGACACTACGGTTTTGACACTCGGTTCTGATAGCTCCTGACACTATGGTTCTGATAGCTCCTGACACTATGGTTCTGATAGCTGCTCTGATAGCTGCTGACACTACGGTTCTGATAGCTCCTGACACTACGGTTCTGATAGACGGTTCTGATAGCTCCTGACACTACGGTTCTGATAGCTCCTGACACTACGGTTCTGATAGCTCCTGACACTACGGTTCTGATAGCTCCTGACACTACGGTTCTGATAGCTCCTGACACTACGGTTCTGACACTACGGTTCTGATATCTCCTGACACTACGGTTCTGATAGCTCCTGACACTACGGTTCTGATAGCTCCTGACACTACGGTTCTGATAGCTCCTGACACTACGGTTCTGACACTACGGTTCTGATATCTCCTGACACTACGGTTCTGATAGCTCCTGACACACTACGGTTCTGATAGACACTCCTGACACTACGGTTCTGATAGCTCCTGACACACGGTTACGGCTTCTTACGGTTCTGACACTACGGTTCTGATAGCTCCTGACACTACGGTTCATAGCTCCTGACACTACGGTTCTGATAGCTCCTGACACTACGGTTCTGTTCTGACACTACGGTTCTGATAGCTCCTGACACTACGGTTCTGATAGCTCCTGACACTACGGTTCTGATAGCTCCTGACACGGTTCTGATAGCTCCTGACACTACGGTTCTGATAGCTCCTGACACTACGGTTCTGACGGTTCTGATAGCTCCTGACACTACGGTTCTGATAGCTCCTGACACTACGGTTCTGATAGCTCCTGACACTACGGTTCTGACACTAGCTAGCCTGACACTACGGGTTCCTGATAGCTCCTGACACTACGGTTCTGATAGCTCCTGACACTACGGTTCTGATAGCTCCTGACACTACGGTTCTGATAGCTCCTGACACTACGGTTCTGATAGCTCCTGACACTACGGTTCTGATAGCTCCTGACACTACGGTTCTGATAGCTCCTGACACTACGGTTCTGATAGCTCCTGACACTACGGTTCTGATAGCTCCTGACACTACGGTTCTGATAGCTCCTGACACTCCTGATGGTTCTGATAGCTCCTGACACTACGGTTCTGATATCTCCTGACACTACGGTTCTGATAGCTCCTGACACTACGGTTCTGATAGCTCCTGACACTACGGTTCTGATAGCTCCTGACACTACGGTTCTGATAGCTCCTGACACTATGGTTCTGGTTCTGATACAACGGTTCTGATAGCTCCTGACACTATGGTTCTGACACACTATGGTTCTGATAGCTCCTTACGGTTCTGATAGCTCCTGACACTACGGTTCTGATCTCCACTACGGTTCTGATAGCTCCTGACACTACGGTTCTGATATCTCCTGACACTACGGTTCTGATAGCTCCTGACACTACGGTTCTGATAGCTCCTGACACTACGGTTCTGATAGCTCCTGACACTACGGTTCTGATAGCTCCTGACACTACGGTTCTGATAGCTCCTGACACTACGGTTCTGATAGCTCCTGACACTACAGTTTGATAGCTCCTGACACTACGGTTCTGATAGCTCCTGACACTACGGTTCTGATAGCTCCTGACACTACGGTTCTGATAGCTCCTGACACTACGGTTCTGATAGCTCCTGACACTACGGTTCTGATAGCTCCTGACACTACGGTTCTGATAGCTCCTGACACTATGGTTCGGTTCTGATAGCTCCTGACACTACGGTTCTGATAGCTCCTGACACTATGGTTCTGATAGCTCCTGACACTACGGTTCTGATAGCTCCTGACACTACGGTTCTGATAGCTCCTGACACTATGGTTCTGATAGCTTGAACAGTGCTGAAGAGCTTACTGTTGTGTCCTGAGTCTCTGTCTCTGATGTCATATCCTGTGTGTTACAGGAAGGAGGTGCGTTCCCTAGGGTTGACAGTCCTGGTGGACTCCCGGCGGTGCTCCCCTGTCCCCGCTCTGTTCAGTGCCTTCAACATACTTCAGGTAAGACACGGGCAAACAGGAAACCAGGAAACAGTGTTTACAGACACAGTCAAACAGGAAACCAGGGAAAGGAAACCAGGGAACAGTGTTTACAGACACAGTCAAACAGGAAACCAGGGAACAGGAAACCAGGGAACAGTGTTTACAGACACAGTCAAACAGGAAACCAGGGAACAGGAAACCAGGGAACAGGAAACCAGGAGGGAACAGTGTTTACAGACACAGTCAAACAGGAAACCAGGGAACAGGAAACCAGGGAACAGGAAACCAGGGAACAGTGTTTACAGACACAGTCAAACAGGAAACCAGGGAACAGGAAACCAGGGAACAGGAAACCAGGAAACAGTGTTTACAGACACAGTCAAACAGGAAACCAGGGAACAGGAAACCAGGGAACAGTGTTTACAGACACAGTCAAACAGGAAACCAGGGAACAGGAAACCAGGGAACAGTGTTTACAGACACAGTCAAACAGGAAACCAGGGAACAGGAAACCAGGGAACAGTGTTTACAGACACAGTCAAACAGGAAACCAGGGAACAGGAAACCAGGGAACAGGAAACCAGGGAACAGTGTTTACAGACACAGTCAAACAGGAAACCAGGGAACAACCAGGAACAACAGTCAAACAGGAAACCAGGGAACAGGAAACCAGGGAACAGTGTTTACAGACACAGTTGGGGAACAGAAACCATGGCAGTGTTTACAGACACAGGAAACCAGGGAACAGGGTTCTGGTGTTTCGAACCAACAGGAGACCCAGGTATAAACAGGTTCTGTAGGTACTCAGGTCCTGTGTGGTTCAGTTGGTGCAGCATGGCTCTTGCAACGTCAGGGTTGTGGGTTCGATTCCCACAGGAGACCAGTATAAACATGTATGTACTCTCTACTGTAAGTCTCTCTGGATCAGAGAGTCTGTTAAATGACTCTCTACTGTAAGTCTCTCTGGATCAGAGAGTCTGTTAAATGACTCTCTACTGTAAAGTCAAATCAAATCAAATCAAATTTTATTTGTTACATACACATGGTTAGCAGATGTTAATGCGAGTGTAGCGAAATGCTTGTGCTTCTAGTTCCGACAATGCAGTAATAACGAACAAGTAATCTAACTAACAATTCCAAAAAACTACTGTCTTATACACAGTGTAAGGTGATAAAGAATATGTACATAAGGATATATGAATGAGTGATGGTACAGAGCAGCATAGGCAAGATACAGTAGATGATATCGAGTACAGTATATACATATGAGATGAGTATGTAAACCAAGTGGCATAGTTAAAGTGGCTAGTGATTATATAAGGTAGCATTGTTTAAAGTGGCTCGTGATATATTTACATCATTTCCCATCAATTCCCATTATTAAAGTGGCTGGAGTAGAGTCAGTGTCATTGACAGTGTGTTGGCAGTAGCCACTCAATGTTAGTGGTGGCTGTTTAACAGTCTGATGGCCTTGAGATAGAAGCTGTTTTTCAGTCTCTCGGTCCCAGCTTTGATGCACCTGTACTGACCTCGCCTTCTGGATGACAGCGGGTCTTTAGCGGATCTTTATGGCCTTCCTGTAGCATCGGGTGGTGTAGGTGTCCTGGAGGGCAGGTAGTTTGCCCCCGGTGATGCGTTGTGCAGACCTCACTACCCTCTGGAGAGCCTTACGGTTGAGGGCGGTGCAGTTGCCATACCAGGCGGTGATACAGCCTGCCAGGATGCTCTCGATTGTGCATCTGTAGAAGTTTGTGAGAGCTTTTGGTGACAAGCCGAATTTCTTCAGCCTCCTGAGGTTGAAGAGGCGCTGCTGCGCCTTCTTCACGATGCTGTCTGTGTGAGTGGACCAATTCAGTTTATCTGTGATGTGTATGCCGAGGAACTTAAAACTTTCTACCCTCTCCACTACTGTTCCATTGATGTGGATGGGGGTGTTCCCTCTGCTGTTTCCTGAAGTCCACAATCATCTCCTTAGTTTTGTTGACGTTGAGTGTGAGGTTATTTTCCTGACACCACACTCCGAGGGCCCTCACCTCCTCCCTGTAGGCCGTCTCGTCGTTGTTGGTAATCAAGCCTACCACTGTTGTGTCGTCCGCAAACTTGATGATTGAACGAAGTCTCTCTGGATCAAAGAGTCTGTTAAATGTAGAAACAGCTTGTTGTGGTCATGGAGTCTGTTTGTAATCAGGATGCCTTTGTCCTCCAACCGTTCCACTTGGTGGTTGTCTAGTGGCTACCCTGCAGCCTCCACTCCGTCTCCATTTCAGTAGGAATAGACTGTGAGAGGACTTCATTACTGCCATGCAGTTCTGTGTATAATCACTCTGCTCTGTTCAAGTTGTCTCTTGAAGCTACGGTAGTGTCAGACACCGGGACACAACAACACTGTTAGCTTCAGTCATTTTCTCTACAATGTCATTTAGAGAACCTCTGAGTGCTCCGTCTGTCTGTCTGGTTTTGTGAGGGTTCTAGAACATGGTGAGTGCTCCATCTGTCTGATGTTGTGAGGGTTCTAGAACATGGTGAGTGCTCCGTCTGTCTGATATTGTGAGGGTTCTAGAACATGGTGAGTGCTCCGTCTGTCTGATGTTGTGAGGGTTCTAGAACATGGTGAGTGCTCCGTCTGTCTGATGTTGTGAGGGTTCTAGAACATGGTGAGTGCTCCGTCTGTCTGTCTGATGTTGTGAGGGTTCTAGAACATGGTGAGTGCTCTGTCTGTCTGATGTTGTGAGGGTTCTAGAACATGGTGAGTGCTCCGTCTGTCTGTCTGATGTTGTGAGGGTTCTAGAACACATGTGTCCTTCCCTCCATTCCAGGTCACTGCTAACAATGACAGTTGAGCAGGGTTATCACCCTCAGCCACAGAGGTCCATCCCTTAATGAAGCCCCTCACCAGACCTCCTGGTCCCACAGGGAATAGCCTCCACGCCCCCCTCCCCCCCTCCCCAACACACAATGTCTCCACATAGCATCATCTTATTACTGGGTCTAAGGGCCTGACACCTCGACTGTGTCCCAAATGGCACCCTATTCCCTTCGTAGTGCTCTACTTTAGACCAGTACTGGCCCTATCCTGGCCTGGCCACAGTCTCTGGCTTTGATACATTGTTCACTAATTGATTTGACCACAATGGCTGCTTTGATGGTCACTGTGGACAATTTGATTCCTGTTTTCTCCTGTTTGTTCGATGGTGGACATGATTTGGTCTCATGTCAATTTGGATTTCTGTCTGTAGTAAAGCCCTTTTGTGGGGAAAACTCATTCTGATTGGCTGGGCCTGGCTCCCCCAGTGGGTGGACCCTGGCTCCCCCAATGAGTGGGCCCTGGCTCCCCCAGTAGGTGGACCCTGGCTCCCCAGTGGGTGGACCCTGGCTCCCCAGTGGGTGGACCCTGGCTCCCCCAGTGGGTGGGCCCTGGCTCCCCAGTGGGTGGACCCTGGCTCCCCCAGTGGGTGGACCCTGGCTCCCCCAGTGAGTGGGCCCTGGCTCCCCCAGTAGGTGGACCCTGGCTCCCCAGTGGGTGGACCCTGGCTTCCCAGTGAGTGGACCTATGGCCTCTAAGGCCCTGCGCCCCTGCCCAGTCATGTGAAATCCATAGATTAGGCCCTAATGAATTGAATTCAATTGACTTCAAATCTTATCAAATGTTCTTTGTCAAATGCGCCGGCCATATACAGGGTATTACGGTACAGAGTCAATGTGGAGGCTATATACAGGGGGTACCAGTACAGAGTCAATGTGGAGGCTATATACAGGGTATTACGGTACAGAGTCAATGTGGAGGCTATATACAGGGTGTTACGGTACAGAGTCAATGTGGAGGCTATATACAGGGGGTACCGGTACAGAGTCAATGTGGAGGCTATATACAGGGGTACCAGTACAGAGTCAATGTGGAGGCTATATACAGGGTATTACGGTACAGAGTCAATGTGGAGGCTATATACAGGGTATTACGGTACAGAGTCAATGTGGAGGCTATATACAGGTTATTACGGTACAGAGTCAATGTGGAGGCTATATACAGGGTATTACGGTACAGAGTCAATGTGGAGGCTATATACAGGGTGTTACGGTACAGAGTCAATGTGGAGGCTATATACAGGGGGTACCGGTACAGAGTCAATGTGGAGACTATATACAGGGGTACCGGTACAGAGTCAATGTGGAGGCTATATACAGGGTGTTACGGTACAGAGTCAATGTGGAGGCTATATACAGGGTATTACGGTACAGAGTCAATGTGGAGGCTATATACAGGGTGTTACGGTACAGAGTCAATGTGGAGGCTATATACAGGGGTACCGGTACAGAGTCAATGTGGAGACTATATACAGGGGTACCGGTACAGAGTCAATGTGGAGGCTATATACAGGGTGTTACGGTACAGAGTCAATGTGGAGGCTATATACAGGGGGTACCAGTACAGAGTCAATGTGGAGGCTATATACAGGGTATTACGGTACAGAGTCAATGTGGAGGCTATATACAGGGTATTATGGTACAGAGTCAATGTGGAGGCTATATACAGGGTATTACGGTACAGAGTCAATGTGGAGGCTATATACAGGGTGTTACGGTACAGAGTCAATGTGGAGGCTATATACAGGGTATTACAGTACAGAGTCAATGTGGAGGCTATATACAGGGTATTACGGTACAGAGTCAATGTGGAGGCTATATACAGGGTATTACGGTACAGAGTCAATGTGGAGGCTATATACAGGTTATTACGGTACAGAGTCAATGTGGAGGCTATATACAGGGTATTACGGTACAGAGTCAATGTGGAGGCTATATACAGGGTATTACGGTACAGAGTCAATGTGGAGGCTATATACAGGGTATTACGGTCAGGTTAGACTTATTTCTTTATATGAACTGTAACTCAGTAAAAACTTGAAATTGTTGCATCTATATTTTAGAAGAGTATATTTCACATATATATTAACCTTTAGCGTTGTCCGGGTTTGGCCGGGGTAGGCCGTAGGACGGGGTAGGACAGGGTAGGGTAGGCCGTAGGCCGGGGTAGGACAGGTTAGGACGGGGTAGTCCGTAGGCCGGGGTAGGACAGGGTAGGCCGGGGTAGGACGGGGTAGTCCTTAGGCCGGGGTAGTAGGACGGGGTAGTCCGTAGGCCGGGGTAGGCTGCCATTGTAAGAATTTGTTCTTAACTGACTTGCCTGGTTAAATAAAGGTTAAATAAATAAATAAAATCTGACTCATATTTTACTGAGCCCCATGAGTCACATGAGAAAAAACACACACACACACACACACACACACACACATACACACACACACACACACACACACACACACACACACACACACACACACACAGTTTTCTCCTGAAGAGCATTGTACATGTTTACACAGGGGACCAGACCTGCTACTGTAGTTCACTGTTTTGTCTGATTCTAGGTCAGTCTTTATCACCCAGCAGAGCAACTAGTCAGGGTTTATACTGTTTTGTCTGATTCTAGGTCAGTCTTTATCACCCAGCAGAGCAACTAGTCAGGGTTTATACTGTTTTGTCTGATTCTAGGTCCGTATTTATCACCCAGCAGAGCAACTAGTCAGGGTTTATACTGTTTTGTCTGATTCTAGGTCAGTCTTTATCACCCAGCAGAGCAACTAGTCAGGGTTTATACTGTTTTGTCTGATTCTACGTCAGTCTTTGTTATTAATATTGTCTAAATCAGTGTTAGTTATGTTGACAGGTCGGTAGATCAGTGTTAGTTATGTTGATTAGTTATGTTGACAGGTCGGTAATAGATAACTACAGTATCCAGATCAGTGTTAGTGATGTTGACAGGTCGGTAATAGATAACAACAGTACCCAGATCAGTGTTAGTGATGTTGACAGGTCGGTAATAGATAACAACAGTACCCAGATCAGTGTTAGTGATGTTGACAGGTCGGTAATAGATAACAACAGTACCCAGATCAGTGTTAGTGATGTTGACAGGTCGGTAATAGATAACAACAGTACCCAGATCAGTGTTAGTGATGTTGACAGGTCGGTAATAGATAACAACAGTACCCAGATCAGTGTTAGTGATGTTGACAGGTCGGTAATAGATAACAACAGTACCCAGATAAGTGTTAGTGATGTTGACAGGTCGGTAATAGATAACAACAGTACCCAGATCAGTGTTAGTGATGTTGACAGGTCGGTAATAGATAACAACAGTACCCAGATCAGTGTTAGTGATGTTGACAGGTCGGTAATAGATAACAACAGTACCCAGATCAGTGTTAGTGATGTTGACAGGTCGGTAATAGATAACAACAGTACCCAGATCAGTGTTAGTGATGTTGACAGGTCGGTAATAGATAACAACAGTACCCAGATCAGTGTTAGTGATGTTGACAGGTCGGTAATAGATAACAACAGTACCCAGATCAGTGTTAGTGATGTTGACAGGTCGGTAATAGATAACAACAGTACCCAGATCAGTGTTAGTGATGTTGACAGGTCGGTAATAGATAACAACAGTACCCAGATCAGTGTTAGTGATGTTGACAGGTCGGTAATAGATAACAACAGTACCCAGATCAGTGTTAGTGATGTTGACAGGTCGGTAATAGATAACAACAGTACCCAGATCAGTGTTAGTGATGTTGACAGGTCGGTAATAGATAACAACAGTACCCAGATCAGTGTTAGTGATGTTGACAGGTCGGTAATAGATAACAACAGTACCCAGATCAGTGTAAACGTGGCACACAGAACACCAGGTTGTTTGGGATATTTGACTCGATGCCATAAAGCCTCTGTACAGTTTGACAGTTGGCAAATGAGGTAGAAACAGTATTATGTTTCCTGTTGCACTGAAGTGACTGCACAGCCAGTTAATGTAGCATTCTGCATTAAGGGGGAGAGGAAGGAGGGGGTGGAGGGGGTTAATGTAGCAATCTGCATTAAGGGGGGGGGGGTGGAGGGGGTTAATGTAGCAATCTGCATTAAGGGGGAGAGGAAGGAGGGTGTGGATGGGGTAGAGGGGGTTAATGTAGCAATCTGCATTAAGGGGGAGGGGGTGGAGGGGGTTAATGTAGCATTCTGCATTAAGGGGAGAGGGTGGAGGGGGTTAATGTAGCAATCTGCCTTAAGGGGGAGAGGAAGGAGGGGGTTAATGTAGCATTCTGCATTAAGGGGGAGAGGAAGGAGGGGGTTAA
The DNA here is from genome assembly GCF_018296145.1 of Oncorhynchus tshawytscha. Taxonomy (NCBI): domain Eukaryota; kingdom Metazoa; phylum Chordata; class Actinopteri; order Salmoniformes; family Salmonidae; genus Oncorhynchus; species Oncorhynchus tshawytscha. Next base: position 27,226 of record NW_024608872.1, read on the forward strand.
TGTAGCAATCTGCCTTAAGGGGGAGGAAGGAGGGGTGGAGGGGTTAATGTAGCAATCTGCCTTAAGGGGAGAGGGTGGAGGGGGTTAATGTAGCAATCTGCCTTAAGGGGAGAGGGTGGAGGGGTTAATGTAGCAATCTGCCTTAAGGGGGGAGAGGGTGGAGGGGGTTAATGTAGCATTCTGCATTAAGGGGGAGGAAGGAGGGGGTGGAGGGGGTTAATGTAGCAATCTGCCTTAAGGGGGAGAGGGTGGAGGGGGTTAATGTAGCATTCTGCCTTGAGGGTGGAGGGGGTTAATGTAGCAATCTACCTTAAGGGGGAGAGGGTGGAGGGGGTTAATGTAGCATTCTGCATTAAGGGGGAGAGGAAGGGGGGGGTTAATGTAGCAATCTGCCTTAAGGGGGAGAGGGTGGAGGGGTTAATGTAGCAATCTGCCTTAAGGGGGAGAGGGTGGAGGGGGTTAATGTAGCATTCTGCATTAAGGGGGAGGAAGGAGGGGGTGGAGGGGGTTAATGTAGCAATCTGCATTAAGGGGGAGAGGAAGGAGGGGGTGGAGGGGGTTAATGTAGCAATCTGCATTAAGGGGGAGAGGGTGGAGGGGGTTAATGTAGCATTCTGCATTAAGGGGAGAGGAAGGAGCGGGTGGAGGGGGTTAATGTAGTAATTTGCATTAAGGGAGAGAGGAAGGAGGGGTGGATGGGGTTAATGTTGCAATCTGCATTAAGGGGGAGAGGAAGGAGGGGGTGGAGGGGGTTCATGTTAGTCTGGGTGTGTAGGAGTTTGATTCTGCTGAGGTGATGTTTGCTCAGAACAAACGGTTAGTTTATCAAGGTTACGGATTCTATTCACCCCCTTCCTAAGGATTTGTGTGTGTGTGTGTGTGTGTGTGTGTGTGTGTGTGTGTGTGTGTGTGTGTGTGTGTGTGTGTGTGTGTGTGTGTGTGTGTGTGTGTGTGTGAGCATGCGCACGCGTGTGCGTGTGTGTGTGTGCGTGCATGAATGAAGCAGGCTGACCTCAGCAAGGTGGATTACAAGTCAGTCATTCAGTCAGTAAAAAAAAAATAAAATTGTTGTTTAGACAGCTTCACCTGTCAACTCCTACCCATGTTGTCTGTTGTTTAGACAGCTTCACCTGTCAACTCCTACCCATGTTGTCTGTCGTTTAGACAGCTTCACCTGTCAACTCCTACCCATGTTGTCTGTCGTTTAGACAGCTTCACCTGTCAACTCCTACCCATGTTGTCTGTTGTTTAGACAGCTTCACCTGTCAACTCCTACCCATGTTGTCTGTTGTTTAGACAGCTTCATCTGCTTGTCTTTTATTCTACTGATCTGTCTCTTGTTCTCTGTCTCTCTCTCCCTGACAGGATGCTTTGCCAGGCTGTATCTACACTGTCCTGTTACTGGCTGATAGAGACCTGGTTCTACGCCTGGAGAAACCCTCAGCCGTACAGGTAACACAGAGACCTGGTTCTACACCTGGAGAAACCCTCAGCCGTACAGGTAACACAGAGACCTGGTTCTACGCCTGGAGAAACCCTCAGCCATACAGGTAACACACATAGACCTGGTTCTACACCTGGAGAAACCCTCAGCCATACAGGTAACACAGAGACCTGGTTCTACGCCTGGAGAAACCCTCAGCCATACAGGTAACACAGAGACCTGGTTCTACAGCTGGAGAAATCCTAGGCGTCCTTCACAGTAATACTCTGTGTAGTAACAGCTATGGTTTCTCAAGGCCTCCTTCACAGTAATACTCTGTGTAGTAACAGCTATGGTTTCTCAAGGCGTCCTTCACAGTAATACTCTGTGTGGTAACAGCTATGGTTTCTCAAGGTGTCCCTCACAGTAATACTCTGTGTAGTAACAGCTATGGTTTCTCAAGGTGTCCTTCACAGTAATACTATGTGTGGTAACAGCTATGGTTTCTCAAGGTGTCCTCACAGTAATACTCTGTGTGGTAACAGCTATGGTTACTCAAGGCGTCCTTCACAGTAATACTCTGTGTTCACTAAGTCTATACAGGAACACAGTCCTACCCTCACAGTAATACTCTGTGTAGTAACAGCTATGGTTTCTCAAGGTGTCCTTTACAGTAAGGGTTAGGGTTAGTCTGTAGTCTACTGTCTTCCTCCTATCTCTCTCCTCTCTCTCTCTCTCTCTCTCTCTCTCTCTCTCTCTGTCTCTCTCTCTCTCTCTATCTCTCTCTCTCTCTCCCCTCCTCCTATCTCTCTCTCTCTCTCTCTCTCTCTCTCTCTCTCTCTCTCTCTCTCTCCCTCCCTCCCCTCTCTCTCTCTCTTCTCCCCCTCTCTCTCTCTCTCTCTCTCTCTCTCTCTCTCTCTCTCTCTCTGTCTCTCTCTCTCTCTCTCTCTCTCTCTCTCTCTCTCTCTCTCTCTCTCTCTCTCTGTCTCTCTCTCTCTCTCTCCCCCTCTCTCTCTCTCTGTCTCTCGCTCTCTCGCTCTCTCTCCCCCTCCTCCTATTTCTCCCCTCTCTATCCAGGTGGAGTTGTTGACCTCTCTGAAGTCTCTCTATAAGCATGTGGAGGTGTCTCAGCTGCCTACTGAGTTTGATGGATCCTTCCCCTTTTCACACAGCGCCTGGGTCTGCTTCAGAACGGTGAGATATGATGGTGATGGTGAAGCTAGGTGATGGTGAGACCAGGTGATGGTGAGACCAGGTGATGGTGAGACCAGGTGATGGTGAGACCAGGTGATGGTGAGACCAGGTGATGGTGAAGCTAGGTGATAGTGATGCTGGGTGATGGTGAAGCTAGGTGATGGTGAAGCTAGGTGATGGTGAAGCCTGGTGATGGTGAAGCTAGGTGATGGTGAAGCCTGGTGATGGTGAAGCCTGGTGATGGTGAAGCCTGGTGATGGTGGAGATAGGTGATGGTGAAGATGAAGATAGGTGATGGTGGAGATAGGTGATGGTGAAGCTAGGTGATGGTGAAGATAGGTGATGGTGAAAATGAAAATAGGTGATGGTGAAGCTAGGTGATGGTGAAGCTAGGTGATGGTGAAGCTAGGTGATGGTGAAGCTAGGTGATGGTGAAGCTAGGTGATAGTGATGCTGGGTGATGGTGAAGCTAGGTGATGGTGAAGCTAGGTGATGGTGAAGATGAAGCTGGTGATGGTGAAGATAGGTAATGGTGAAGCTAGGTGATGGTGAAGCTAGGTGATGGTGAGACCAGGTGATGGTGAAGCTAGGTGATGGTGAAGCCAGGTGATGGTGAAGCTAGGTGGTGGTGATGGTGATGCTAGGTGATGGTGAAGCCTGGTGATGGTGATGCTAGGTGATGGTGATGGTGAAGCTAGGTGATGGTGAAGCTAGGTGATGGTGAAGCTAGGTGATGGTGAAGCCAGGTGATGGTGGAGCTAGGTGGTGGTGATGGTGAAGCCTGGTGATGGTGATGCTAGGTGATGGTGAAGCCTGGTGATGGTGATGCTAGGTGATGGTGAAGCCTGGTGATGGTGAAGCTAGGTGATGGTGAAGCCAGGTGATGGTGAAGCTAGGTGATGGTGAAGCCAGGTGATGGTGAAGCCAGGTGATGGTGAAGCTAGGTGATGGTGAAGCTAGGTGATGGTGATGATGATGCTAGGTGATGGTGAAGATAGGTGATGGTGAAGCTAGGTGATGGTGAAGCCAGGTGATGGTGATGATGAAGATAGGTGATGGTGAAGCTAGGTGATGGTGAAGCTAGGTGATGGTGAAGCTAGGTGATGATGAAGCTAGGTGATGGTGAAGCTAGGTGATGGTGAAGCTAGGTGATGATGAAGCTAGGTGATGGTGAAGCTAGGTGATGGTGAAGCCAGGTGATGGTGAAGCCAGGTGATGGTGAAGCCAGGTGATGGTGAAGCTAGGTGATGGTGAAGCTAGGTGATGGTGATGCTAGGTGATGGTGATGGTAAAGATAGATGATGGTGAAGCTAGGTGATGGCGAAGCTAGGTGATGGTGTGGATGAAGATAGGTGATGGTGAAGCTAGGTGATGGTGAAGCTAGGTGATGATGAAAATAGGTGATGTTGTAGCCAGGTGATGGAGATGGCTTGCTGACCCTGCTATCTTCCTCAGCTCATCCTCTCTGTAGCCTGGAATTCATACCTCCACATCTAACGTGTATCACCCACGTGGGTGCTCCCTCTGGTGCTGCTCTTCAGCGCCAACAGCCCACCACACATCAGTCCAGAGCAGTAGTCACCCTCACTACGAGCTCTCTGACATTTACACAATGCAGTCAGGTCTCATTGATCAACAAGCAGCCGGTGCTGAGATACATCAAACGTTAGCCAGGTAGCTAGCTAGCCAAACCGGACAAGTCAACCTACCGTCAGTGCTGAGATACATCAAACGTTAGCCAGGTAGCTAGCTAGCCAAACCGAACATGTCAACCTGCCGTCAGTGCTGAGATACATCAAACGTTAGCCAGGTAGCTAGCTAGCCAAACCGGACAAGTCAACCTACCGTCAGTGCTGAGATACATCAAACGTTAGCCAGGTAGCTAGCTAGCCAAACCGAACATGTCAACCTGCCGTCAGTGCTGAGATACATCAAACGTTAGCCAGGTAGCTAGCTAGCCAAACCAGACAAGTCAACCTGCCGTCAGTGCTGAGATACATCAAACGTTAGCCAGGTAGCTAGCTAGCCAAACCAGACAAGTCAACCTGCCGTCCGTGCTGAGATACATCAAACGTTAGCCAGGTAGCTAGCTAGCCAAACCAGACAAGTCAACCTGCCGTCAGTGCTGAGATACATCAAACGTTAGCCAGGTAGCTAGCTAGCCAAACCAGACAAGTCAACCTGCCGTCAGTGCTGAGATACATCAAACGTTAGCCAGGTAGCTAGCTAGCCAAACCGGACAAGTCAACCTGCCGTCAGTGCTGAGATACATCAAACGTTAGCCAGGTAGCTAGCTAGCCAAACCAGACAAGTCAACCTGCCGTCAGTGCTGAGATACATCAAACGTTAGCCAGGTAGCTAGCTAGCCAAACCAGACAAGTCAACCTGCCGTCCGTGCTGAGATACATCAAACGTTAGCCAGGTAGCTAGCTAGCCAAACCAGACAAGTCAACCTGCCGTCAGTGCTGAGATACATCAAACGTTAGCCAGGTAGCTAGCTAGCCAAACCAGACAAGTCAACCTGCCGTCAGTGCTGAGATACATCAAACGTTAGCCAGGTAGCTAGCTAGCCAAACCAGACAAGTCAACCTGCCGTCAGTGCTGAGATACATCAAACGTTAGCCAGGTAGCTAGCTAGCCAAACCGACAAGTCAACCT